>NW_027133962.1:0-34684 GCF_037392515.1 Haliotis asinina
CGAACGCAGTCCCCCACACTTATAAATTGCGCACCCGAGTCGTCCACATTTGGGACGATCGCAGGGGTCAACCAAACCGAGGTGCAATGGAAAGGTCTCGCCCCGGGCCCACAGCCTTGCGGATCACTGTAAAGCCTGTGCCAGGTAAGTATGCTTGGGACAGGTTCCAGTTTTCACTTACATCACCCTGGCGTTGCCCTATTCAGGTGTCACATCATCAACGCTTCACATATATTTCATGGCAGGTTAATTGTTCGTACAGTTTATTGTACAGAACAGTCCATTAGTACCTTCACTTTGTGAAAAAATTACTGATAGATAAAAACACACACAGACGGATTTATTTCCATTTAGACTGCATGCACGTGCATCTCTGATCCGGGACGCAGGGGAGACAACTTGACAGTCCAAACACAACAACTGGCTGACAAAGCGATCCCATCTGAAATACATCAAACTCAGACTTGCTTTAAACATATACTTTTGCCACAGCAAACAGATTAACACATGCGCATTAAAAACACATAGTTTGCACATACACACACGGGAAAACAATCATCTTCAAGTGATTTGGAAGTGGGGGAAGTGTCAACTGAAAATATCTATTTTTGGGGTTGATTTTCAAGGGGAGAGCGCGAACGCAGTCCCCCACACTTATAAATTGCGCACCCGAGTCGTCCACATTTGGGACGATCGCAGGGGTCAACCAAACCGAGGTGCAATGGAAAGGTCTCGCCCCGGGCCCACAGCCTTGCGGATCACTGTAAAGCCTGTGCCAGGTAAGTATGCTTGGGACAGGTTCCAGTTTTCACTTACATCACCCTGGCGTTGCCCTATTCAGGTGTCACATCATCAACGCTTCACATATATTTCATGGCAGGTTAATTGTTCGTACAGTTTATTGTACAGAACAGTCCATTAGTACCTTCACTTTGTGAAAAAATTACTGATAGATAAAAACACACACAGACGGATTTATTTCCATTTAGACTGCATGCACGTGCATCTCTGATCCGGGACGCAGGGGAGACAACTTGACAGTCCAAACACAACAACTGGCTGACAAAGCGATCCCATCTGAAATACATCAAACTCAGACTTGCTTTAAACATATACTTTTGCCACAGCAAACAGATTAACACATGCGCATTAAAAACACATAGTTTGCACATACACACACGGGAAAACAATCATCTTCAAGTGATTTGGAAGTGGGGGAAGTGTCAACTGAAAATATCTATTTTTGGGGTTGATTTTCAAGGGGAGAGCGCGAACGCAGTCCCCCACACTTATAAATTGCGCACCCGAGTCGTCCACATTTGGGACGATCGCAGGGGTCAACCAAACCGAGGTGCAATGGAAAGGTCTCGCCCCGGGCCCACAGCCTTGCGGATCACTGTAAAGCCTGTGCCAGGTAAGTATGCTTGGGACAGGTTCCAGTTTTCACTTACATCACCCTGGCGTTGCCCTATTCAGGTGTCACATCATCAACGCTTCACATATATTTCATGGCAGGTTAATTGTTCGTACAGTTTATTGTACAGAACAGTCCATTAGTACCTTCACTTTGTGAAAAAATTACTGATAGATAAAAACACACACAGACGGATTTATTTCCATTTAGACTGCATGCACGTGCATCTCTGATCCGGGACGCAGGGGAGACAACTTGACAGTCCAAACACAACAACTGGCTGACAAAGCGATCCCATCTGAAATACATCAAACTCAGACTTGCTTTAAACATATACTTTTGCCACAGCAAACAGATTAACACATGCGCATTAAAAACACATAGTTTGCACATACACACACGGGAAAACAATCATCTTCAAGTGATTTGGAAGTGGGGGAAGTGTCAACTGAAAATATCTATTTTTGGGGTTGATTTTCAAGGGGAGAGCGCGAACGCAGTCCCCCACACTTATAAATTGCGCACCCGAGTCGTCCACATTTGGGACGATCGCAGGGGTCAACCAAACCGAGGTGCAATGGAAAGGTCTCGCCCCGGGCCCACAGCCTTGCGGATCACTGTAAAGCCTGTGCCAGGTAAGTATGCTTGGGACAGGTTCCAGTTTTCACTTACATCACCCTGGCGTTGCCCTATTCAGGTGTCACATCATCAACGCTTCACATATATTTCATGGCAGGTTAATTGTTCGTACAGTTTATTGTACAGAACAGTCCATTAGTACCTTCACTTTGTGAAAAAATTACTGATAGATAAAAACACACACAGACGGATTTATTTCCATTTAGACTGCATGCACGTGCATCTCTGATCCGGGACGCAGGGGAGACAACTTGACAGTCCAAACACAACAACTGGCTGACAAAGCGATCCCATCTGAAATACATCAAACTCAGACTTGCTTTAAACATATACTTTTGCCACAGCAAACAGATTAACACATGCGCATTAAAAACACATAGTTTGCACATACACACACGGGAAAACAATCATCTTCAAGTGATTTGGAAGTGGGGGAAGTGTCAACTGAAAATATCTATTTTTGGGGTTGATTTTCAAGGGGAGAGCGCGAACGCAGTCCCCCACACTTATAAATTGCGCACCCGAGTCGTCCACATTTGGGACGATCGCAGGGGTCAACCAAACCGAGGTGCAATGGAAAGGTCTCGCCCCGGGCCCACAGCCTTGCGGATCACTGTAAAGCCTGTGCCAGGTAAGTATGCTTGGGACAGGTTCCAGTTTTCACTTACATCACCCTGGCGTTGCCCTATTCAGGTGTCACATCATCAACGCTTCACATATATTTCATGGCAGGTTAATTGTTCGTACAGTTTATTGTACAGAACAGTCCATTAGTACCTTCACTTTGTGAAAAAATTACTGATAGATAAAAACACACACAGACGGATTTATTTCCATTTAGACTGCATGCACGTGCATCTCTGATCCGGGACGCAGGGGAGACAACTTGACAGTCCAAACACAACAACTGGCTGACAAAGCGATCCCATCTGAAATACATCAAACTCAGACTTGCTTTAAACATATACTTTTGCCACAGCAAACAGATTAACACATGCGCATTAAAAACACATAGTTTGCACATACACACACGGGAAAACAATCATCTTCAAGTGATTTGGAAGTGGGGGAAGTGTCAACTGAAAATATCTATTTTTGGGGTTGATTTTCAAGGGGAGAGCGCGAACGCAGTCCCCCACACTTATAAATTGCGCACCCGAGTCGTCCACATTTGGGACGATCGCAGGGGTCAACCAAACCGAGGTGCAATGGAAAGGTCTCGCCCCGGGCCCACAGCCTTGCGGATCACTGTAAAGCCTGTGCCAGGTAAGTATGCTTGGGACAGGTTCCAGTTTTCACTTACATCACCCTGGCGTTGCCCTATTCAGGTGTCACATCATCAACGCTTCACATATATTTCATGGCAGGTTAATTGTTCGTACAGTTTATTGTACAGAACAGTCCATTAGTACCTTCACTTTGTGAAAAAATTACTGATAGATAAAAACACACACAGACGGATTTATTTCCATTTAGACTGCATGCACGTGCATCTCTGATCCGGGACGCAGGGGAGACAACTTGACAGTCCAAACACAACAACTGGCTGACAAAGCGATCCCATCTGAAATACATCAAACTCAGACTTGCTTTAAACATATACTTTTGCCACAGCAAACAGATTAACACATGCGCATTAAAAACACATAGTTTGCACATACACACACGGGAAAACAATCATCTTCAAGTGATTTGGAAGTGGGGGAAGTGTCAACTGAAAATATCTATTTTTGGGGTTGATTTTCAAGGGGAGAGCGCGAACGCAGTCCCCCACACTTATAAATTGCGCACCCGAGTCGTCCACATTTGGGACGATCGCAGGGGTCAACCAAACCGAGGTGCAATGGAAAGGTCTCGCCCCGGGCCCACAGCCTTGCGGATCACTGTAAAGCCTGTGCCAGGTAAGTATGCTTGGGACAGGTTCCAGTTTTCACTTACATCACCCTGGCGTTGCCCTATTCAGGTGTCACATCATCAACGCTTCACATATATTTCATGGCAGGTTAATTGTTCGTACAGTTTATTGTACAGAACAGTCCATTAGTACCTTCACTTTGTGAAAAAATTACTGATAGATAAAAACACACACAGACGGATTTATTTCCATTTAGACTGCATGCACGTGCATCTCTGATCCGGGACGCAGGGGAGACAACTTGACAGTCCAAACACAACAACTGGCTGACAAAGCGATCCCATCTGAAATACATCAAACTCAGACTTGCTTTAAACATATACTTTTGCCACAGCAAACAGATTAACACATGCGCATTAAAAACACATAGTTTGCACATACACACACGGGAAAACAATCATCTTCAAGTGATTTGGAAGTGGGGGAAGTGTCAACTGAAAATATCTATTTTTGGGGTTGATTTTCAAGGGGAGAGCGCGAACGCAGTCCCCCACACTTATAAATTGCGCACCCGAGTCGTCCACATTTGGGACGATCGCAGGGGTCAACCAAACCGAGGTGCAATGGAAAGGTCTCGCCCCGGGCCCACAGCCTTGCGGATCACTGTAAAGCCTGTGCCAGGTAAGTATGCTTGGGACAGGTTCCAGTTTTCACTTACATCACCCTGGCGTTGCCCTATTCAGGTGTCACATCATCAACGCTTCACATATATTTCATGGCAGGTTAATTGTTCGTACAGTTTATTGTACAGAACAGTCCATTAGTACCTTCACTTTGTGAAAAAATTACTGATAGATAAAAACACACACAGACGGATTTATTTCCATTTAGACTGCATGCACGTGCATCTCTGATCCGGGACGCAGGGGAGACAACTTGACAGTCCAAACACAACAACTGGCTGACAAAGCGATCCCATCTGAAATACATCAAACTCAGACTTGCTTTAAACATATACTTTTGCCACAGCAAACAGATTAACACATGCGCATTAAAAACACATAGTTTGCACATACACACACGGGAAAACAATCATCTTCAAGTGATTTGGAAGTGGGGGAAGTGTCAACTGAAAATATCTATTTTTGGGGTTGATTTTCAAGGGGAGAGCGCGAACGCAGTCCCCCACACTTATAAATTGCGCACCCGAGTCGTCCACATTTGGGACGATCGCAGGGGTCAACCAAACCGAGGTGCAATGGAAAGGTCTCGCCCCGGGCCCACAGCCTTGCGGATCACTGTAAAGCCTGTGCCAGGTAAGTATGCTTGGGACAGGTTCCAGTTTTCACTTACATCACCCTGGCGTTGCCCTATTCAGGTGTCACATCATCAACGCTTCACATATATTTCATGGCAGGTTAATTGTTCGTACAGTTTATTGTACAGAACAGTCCATTAGTACCTTCACTTTGTGAAAAAATTACTGATAGATAAAAACACACACAGACGGATTTATTTCCATTTAGACTGCATGCACGTGCATCTCTGATCCGGGACGCAGGGGAGACAACTTGACAGTCCAAACACAACAACTGGCTGACAAAGCGATCCCATCTGAAATACATCAAACTCAGACTTGCTTTAAACATATACTTTTGCCACAGCAAACAGATTAACACATGCGCATTAAAAACACATAGTTTGCACATACACACACGGGAAAACAATCATCTTCAAGTGATTTGGAAGTGGGGGAAGTGTCAACTGAAAATATCTATTTTTGGGGTTGATTTTCAAGGGGAGAGCGCGAACGCAGTCCCCCACACTTATAAATTGCGCACCCGAGTCGTCCACATTTGGGACGATCGCAGGGGTCAACCAAACCGAGGTGCAATGGAAAGGTCTCGCCCCGGGCCCACAGCCTTGCGGATCACTGTAAAGCCTGTGCCAGGTAAGTATGCTTGGGACAGGTTCCAGTTTTCACTTACATCACCCTGGCGTTGCCCTATTCAGGTGTCACATCATCAACGCTTCACATATATTTCATGGCAGGTTAATTGTTCGTACAGTTTATTGTACAGAACAGTCCATTAGTACCTTCACTTTGTGAAAAAATTACTGATAGATAAAAACACACACAGACGGATTTATTTCCATTTAGACTGCATGCACGTGCATCTCTGATCCGGGACGCAGGGGAGACAACTTGACAGTCCAAACACAACAACTGGCTGACAAAGCGATCCCATCTGAAATACATCAAACTCAGACTTGCTTTAAACATATACTTTTGCCACAGCAAACAGATTAACACATGCGCATTAAAAACACATAGTTTGCACATACACACACGGGAAAACAATCATCTTCAAGTGATTTGGAAGTGGGGGAAGTGTCAACTGAAAATATCTATTTTTGGGGTTGATTTTCAAGGGGAGAGCGCGAACGCAGTCCCCCACACTTATAAATTGCGCACCCGAGTCGTCCACATTTGGGACGATCGCAGGGGTCAACCAAACCGAGGTGCAATGGAAAGGTCTCGCCCCGGGCCCACAGCCTTGCGGATCACTGTAAAGCCTGTGCCAGGTAAGTATGCTTGGGACAGGTTCCAGTTTTCACTTACATCACCCTGGCGTTGCCCTATTCAGGTGTCACATCATCAACGCTTCACATATATTTCATGGCAGGTTAATTGTTCGTACAGTTTATTGTACAGAACAGTCCATTAGTACCTTCACTTTGTGAAAAAATTACTGATAGATAAAAACACACACAGACGGATTTATTTCCATTTAGACTGCATGCACGTGCATCTCTGATCCGGGACGCAGGGGAGACAACTTGACAGTCCAAACACAACAACTGGCTGACAAAGCGATCCCATCTGAAATACATCAAACTCAGACTTGCTTTAAACATATACTTTTGCCACAGCAAACAGATTAACACATGCGCATTAAAAACACATAGTTTGCACATACACACACGGGAAAACAATCATCTTCAAGTGATTTGGAAGTGGGGGAAGTGTCAACTGAAAATATCTATTTTTGGGGTTGATTTTCAAGGGGAGAGCGCGAACGCAGTCCCCCACACTTATAAATTGCGCACCCGAGTCGTCCACATTTGGGACGATCGCAGGGGTCAACCAAACCGAGGTGCAATGGAAAGGTCTCGCCCCGGGCCCACAGCCTTGCGGATCACTGTAAAGCCTGTGCCAGGTAAGTATGCTTGGGACAGGTTCCAGTTTTCACTTACATCACCCTGGCGTTGCCCTATTCAGGTGTCACATCATCAACGCTTCACATATATTTCATGGCAGGTTAATTGTTCGTACAGTTTATTGTACAGAACAGTCCATTAGTACCTTCACTTTGTGAAAAAATTACTGATAGATAAAAACACACACAGACGGATTTATTTCCATTTAGACTGCATGCACGTGCATCTCTGATCCGGGACGCAGGGGAGACAACTTGACAGTCCAAACACAACAACTGGCTGACAAAGCGATCCCATCTGAAATACATCAAACTCAGACTTGCTTTAAACATATACTTTTGCCACAGCAAACAGATTAACACATGCGCATTAAAAACACATAGTTTGCACATACACACACGGGAAAACAATCATCTTCAAGTGATTTGGAAGTGGGGGAAGTGTCAACTGAAAATATCTATTTTTGGGGTTGATTTTCAAGGGGAGAGCGCGAACGCAGTCCCCCACACTTATAAATTGCGCACCCGAGTCGTCCACATTTGGGACGATCGCAGGGGTCAACCAAACCGAGGTGCAATGGAAAGGTCTCGCCCCGGGCCCACAGCCTTGCGGATCACTGTAAAGCCTGTGCCAGGTAAGTATGCTTGGGACAGGTTCCAGTTTTCACTTACATCACCCTGGCGTTGCCCTATTCAGGTGTCACATCATCAACGCTTCACATATATTTCATGGCAGGTTAATTGTTCGTACAGTTTATTGTACAGAACAGTCCATTAGTACCTTCACTTTGTGAAAAAATTACTGATAGATAAAAACACACACAGACGGATTTATTTCCATTTAGACTGCATGCACGTGCATCTCTGATCCGGGACGCAGGGGAGACAACTTGACAGTCCAAACACAACAACTGGCTGACAAAGCGATCCCATCTGAAATACATCAAACTCAGACTTGCTTTAAACATATACTTTTGCCACAGCAAACAGATTAACACATGCGCATTAAAAACACATAGTTTGCACATACACACACGGGAAAACAATCATCTTCAAGTGATTTGGAAGTGGGGGAAGTGTCAACTGAAAATATCTATTTTTGGGGTTGATTTTCAAGGGGAGAGCGCGAACGCAGTCCCCCACACTTATAAATTGCGCACCCGAGTCGTCCACATTTGGGACGATCGCAGGGGTCAACCAAACCGAGGTGCAATGGAAAGGTCTCGCCCCGGGCCCACAGCCTTGCGGATCACTGTAAAGCCTGTGCCAGGTAAGTATGCTTGGGACAGGTTCCAGTTTTCACTTACATCACCCTGGCGTTGCCCTATTCAGGTGTCACATCATCAACGCTTCACATATATTTCATGGCAGGTTAATTGTTCGTACAGTTTATTGTACAGAACAGTCCATTAGTACCTTCACTTTGTGAAAAAATTACTGATAGATAAAAACACACACAGACGGATTTATTTCCATTTAGACTGCATGCACGTGCATCTCTGATCCGGGACGCAGGGGAGACAACTTGACAGTCCAAACACAACAACTGGCTGACAAAGCGATCCCATCTGAAATACATCAAACTCAGACTTGCTTTAAACATATACTTTTGCCACAGCAAACAGATTAACACATGCGCATTAAAAACACATAGTTTGCACATACACACACGGGAAAACAATCATCTTCAAGTGATTTGGAAGTGGGGGAAGTGTCAACTGAAAATATCTATTTTTGGGGTTGATTTTCAAGGGGAGAGCGCGAACGCAGTCCCCCACACTTATAAATTGCGCACCCGAGTCGTCCACATTTGGGACGATCGCAGGGGTCAACCAAACCGAGGTGCAATGGAAAGGTCTCGCCCCGGGCCCACAGCCTTGCGGATCACTGTAAAGCCTGTGCCAGGTAAGTATGCTTGGGACAGGTTCCAGTTTTCACTTACATCACCCTGGCGTTGCCCTATTCAGGTGTCACATCATCAACGCTTCACATATATTTCATGGCAGGTTAATTGTTCGTACAGTTTATTGTACAGAACAGTCCATTAGTACCTTCACTTTGTGAAAAAATTACTGATAGATAAAAACACACACAGACGGATTTATTTCCATTTAGACTGCATGCACGTGCATCTCTGATCCGGGACGCAGGGGAGACAACTTGACAGTCCAAACACAACAACTGGCTGACAAAGCGATCCCATCTGAAATACATCAAACTCAGACTTGCTTTAAACATATACTTTTGCCACAGCAAACAGATTAACACATGCGCATTAAAAACACATAGTTTGCACATACACACACGGGAAAACAATCATCTTCAAGTGATTTGGAAGTGGGGGAAGTGTCAACTGAAAATATCTATTTTTGGGGTTGATTTTCAAGGGGAGAGCGCGAACGCAGTCCCCCACACTTATAAATTGCGCACCCGAGTCGTCCACATTTGGGACGATCGCAGGGGTCAACCAAACCGAGGTGCAATGGAAAGGTCTCGCCCCGGGCCCACAGCCTTGCGGATCACTGTAAAGCCTGTGCCAGGTAAGTATGCTTGGGACAGGTTCCAGTTTTCACTTACATCACCCTGGCGTTGCCCTATTCAGGTGTCACATCATCAACGCTTCACATATATTTCATGGCAGGTTAATTGTTCGTACAGTTTATTGTACAGAACAGTCCATTAGTACCTTCACTTTGTGAAAAAATTACTGATAGATAAAAACACACACAGACGGATTTATTTCCATTTAGACTGCATGCACGTGCATCTCTGATCCGGGACGCAGGGGAGACAACTTGACAGTCCAAACACAACAACTGGCTGACAAAGCGATCCCATCTGAAATACATCAAACTCAGACTTGCTTTAAACATATACTTTTGCCACAGCAAACAGATTAACACATGCGCATTAAAAACACATAGTTTGCACATACACACACGGGAAAACAATCATCTTCAAGTGATTTGGAAGTGGGGGAAGTGTCAACTGAAAATATCTATTTTTGGGGTTGATTTTCAAGGGGAGAGCGCGAACGCAGTCCCCCACACTTATAAATTGCGCACCCGAGTCGTCCACATTTGGGACGATCGCAGGGGTCAACCAAACCGAGGTGCAATGGAAAGGTCTCGCCCCGGGCCCACAGCCTTGCGGATCACTGTAAAGCCTGTGCCAGGTAAGTATGCTTGGGACAGGTTCCAGTTTTCACTTACATCACCCTGGCGTTGCCCTATTCAGGTGTCACATCATCAACGCTTCACATATATTTCATGGCAGGTTAATTGTTCGTACAGTTTATTGTACAGAACAGTCCATTAGTACCTTCACTTTGTGAAAAAATTACTGATAGATAAAAACACACACAGACGGATTTATTTCCATTTAGACTGCATGCACGTGCATCTCTGATCCGGGACGCAGGGGAGACAACTTGACAGTCCAAACACAACAACTGGCTGACAAAGCGATCCCATCTGAAATACATCAAACTCAGACTTGCTTTAAACATATACTTTTGCCACAGCAAACAGATTAACACATGCGCATTAAAAACACATAGTTTGCACATACACACACGGGAAAACAATCATCTTCAAGTGATTTGGAAGTGGGGGAAGTGTCAACTGAAAATATCTATTTTTGGGGTTGATTTTCAAGGGGAGAGCGCGAACGCAGTCCCCCACACTTATAAATTGCGCACCCGAGTCGTCCACATTTGGGACGATCGCAGGGGTCAACCAAACCGAGGTGCAATGGAAAGGTCTCGCCCCGGGCCCACAGCCTTGCGGATCACTGTAAAGCCTGTGCCAGGTAAGTATGCTTGGGACAGGTTCCAGTTTTCACTTACATCACCCTGGCGTTGCCCTATTCAGGTGTCACATCATCAACGCTTCACATATATTTCATGGCAGGTTAATTGTTCGTACAGTTTATTGTACAGAACAGTCCATTAGTACCTTCACTTTGTGAAAAAATTACTGATAGATAAAAACACACACAGACGGATTTATTTCCATTTAGACTGCATGCACGTGCATCTCTGATCCGGGACGCAGGGGAGACAACTTGACAGTCCAAACACAACAACTGGCTGACAAAGCGATCCCATCTGAAATACATCAAACTCAGACTTGCTTTAAACATATACTTTTGCCACAGCAAACAGATTAACACATGCGCATTAAAAACACATAGTTTGCACATACACACACGGGAAAACAATCATCTTCAAGTGATTTGGAAGTGGGGGAAGTGTCAACTGAAAATATCTATTTTTGGGGTTGATTTTCAAGGGGAGAGCGCGAACGCAGTCCCCCACACTTATAAATTGCGCACCCGAGTCGTCCACATTTGGGACGATCGCAGGGGTCAACCAAACCGAGGTGCAATGGAAAGGTCTCGCCCCGGGCCCACAGCCTTGCGGATCACTGTAAAGCCTGTGCCAGGTAAGTATGCTTGGGACAGGTTCCAGTTTTCACTTACATCACCCTGGCGTTGCCCTATTCAGGTGTCACATCATCAACGCTTCACATATATTTCATGGCAGGTTAATTGTTCGTACAGTTTATTGTACAGAACAGTCCATTAGTACCTTCACTTTGTGAAAAAATTACTGATAGATAAAAACACACACAGACGGATTTATTTCCATTTAGACTGCATGCACGTGCATCTCTGATCCGGGACGCAGGGGAGACAACTTGACAGTCCAAACACAACAACTGGCTGACAAAGCGATCCCATCTGAAATACATCAAACTCAGACTTGCTTTAAACATATACTTTTGCCACAGCAAACAGATTAACACATGCGCATTAAAAACACATAGTTTGCACATACACACACGGGAAAACAATCATCTTCAAGTGATTTGGAAGTGGGGGAAGTGTCAACTGAAAATATCTATTTTTGGGGTTGATTTTCAAGGGGAGAGCGCGAACGCAGTCCCCCACACTTATAAATCGCGCACCCGAGTCGTCCACATTTGGGACGATCGCAGGGGTCAACCAAACCGAGGTGCAATGGAAAGGTCTCGCCCCGGGCCCACAGCCTTGCGGATCACTGTAAAGCCTGTGCCAGGTAAGTATGCTTGGGACAGGTTCCAGTTTTCACTTACATCACCCTGGCGTTGCCCTATTCAGGTGTCACATCATCAACGCTTCACATATATTTCATGGCAGGTTAATTGTTCGTACAGTTTATTGTACAGAACAGTCCATTAGTACCTTCACTTTGTGAAAAAATTACTGATAGATAAAAACACACACAGACGGATTTATTTCCATTTAGACTGCATGCACGTGCATCTCTGATCCGGGACGCAGGGGAGACAACTTGACAGTCCAAACACAACAACTGGCTGACAAAGCGATCCCATCTGAAATACATCAAACTCAGACTTGCTTTAAACATATACTTTTGCCACAGCAAACAGATTAACACATGCGCATTAAAAACACATAGTTTGCACATACACACACGGGAAAACAATCATCTTCAAGTGATTTGGAAGTGGGGGAAGTGTCAACTGAAAATATCTATTTTTGGGGTTGATTTTCAAGGGGAGAGCGCGAACGCAGTCCCCCACACTTATAAATTGCGCACCCGAGTCGTCCACATTTGGGACGATCGCAGGGGTCAACCAAACCGAGGTGCAATGGAAAGGTCTCGCCCCGGGCCCACAGCCTTGCGGATCACTGTAAAGCCTGTGCCAGGTAAGTATGCTTGGGACAGGTTCCAGTTTTCACTTACATCACCCTGGCGTTGCCCTATTCAGGTGTCACATCATCAACGCTTCACATATATTTCATGGCAGGTTAATTGTTCGTACAGTTTATTGTACAGAACAGTCCATTAGTACCTTCACTTTGTGAAAAAATTACTGATAGATAAAAACACACACAGACGGATTTATTTCCATTTAGACTGCATGCACGTGCATCTCTGATCCGGGACGCAGGGGAGACAACTTGACAGTCCAAACACAACAACTGGCTGACAAAGCGATCCCATCTGAAATACATCAAACTCAGACTTGCTTTAAACATATACTTTTGCCACAGCAAACAGATTAACACATGCGCATTAAAAACACATAGTTTGCACATACACACACGGGAAAACAATCATCTTCAAGTGATTTGGAAGTGGGGGAAGTGTCAACTGAAAATATCTATTTTTGGGGTTGATTTTCAAGGGGAGAGCGCGAACGCAGTCCCCCACACTTATAAATTGCGCACCCGAGTCGTCCACATTTGGGACGATCGCAGGGGTCAACCAAACCGAGGTGCAATGGAAAGGTCTCGCCCCGGGCCCACAGCCTTGCGGATCACTGTAAAGCCTGTGCCAGGTAAGTATGCTTGGGACAGGTTCCAGTTTTCACTTACATCACCCTGGCGTTGCCCTATTCAGGTGTCACATCATCAACGCTTCACATATATTTCATGGCAGGTTAATTGTTCGTACAGTTTATTGTACAGAACAGTCCATTAGTACCTTCACTTTGTGAAAAAATTACTGATAGATAAAAACACACACAGACGGATTTATTTCCATTTAGACTGCATGCACGTGCATCTCTGATCCGGGACGCAGGGGAGACAACTTGACAGTCCAAACACAACAACTGGCTGACAAAGCGATCCCATCTGAAATACATCAAACTCAGACTTGCTTTAAACATATACTTTTGCCACAGCAAACAGATTAACACATGCGCATTAAAAACACATAGTTTGCACATACACACACGGGAAAACAATCATCTTCAAGTGATTTGGAAGTGGGGGAAGTGTCAACTGAAAATATCTATTTTTGGGGTTGATTTTCAAGGGGAGAGCGCGAACGCAGTCCCCCACACTTATAAATTGCGCACCCGAGTCGTCCACATTTGGGACGATCGCAGGGGTCAACCAAACCGAGGTGCAATGGAAAGGTCTCGCCCCGGGCCCACAGCCTTGCGGATCACTGTAAAGCCTGTGCCAGGTAAGTATGCTTGGGACAGGTTCCAGTTTTCACTTACATCACCCTGGCGTTGCCCTATTCAGGTGTCACATCATCAACGCTTCACATATATTTCATGGCAGGTTAATTGTTCGTACAGTTTATTGTACAGAACAGTCCATTAGTACCTTCACTTTGTGAAAAAATTACTGATAGATAAAAACACACACAGACGGATTTATTTCCATTTAGACTGCATGCACGTGCATCTCTGATCCGGGACGCAGGGGAGACAACTTGACAGTCCAAACACAACAACTGGCTGACAAAGCGATCCCATCTGAAATACATCAAACTCAGACTTGCTTTAAACATATACTTTTGCCACAGCAAACAGATTAACACATGCGCATTAAAAACACATAGTTTGCACATACACACACGGGAAAACAATCATCTTCAAGTGATTTGGAAGTGGGGGAAGTGTCAACTGAAAATATCTATTTTTGGGGTTGATTTTCAAGGGGAGAGCGCGAACGCAGTCCCCCACACTTATAAATTGCGCACCCGAGTCGTCCACATTTGGGACGATCGCAGGGGTCAACCAAACCGAGGTGCAATGGAAAGGTCTCGCCCCGGGCCCACAGCCTTGCGGATCACTGTAAAGCCTGTGCCAGGTAAGTATGCTTGGGACAGGTTCCAGTTTTCACTTACATCACCCTGGCGTTGCCCTATTCAGGTGTCACATCATCAACGCTTCACATATATTTCATGGCAGGTTAATTGTTCGTACAGTTTATTGTACAGAACAGTCCATTAGTACCTTCACTTTGTGAAAAAATTACTGATAGATAAAAACACACACAGACGGATTTATTTCCATTTAGACTGCATGCACGTGCATCTCTGATCCGGGACGCAGGGGAGACAACTTGACAGTCCAAACACAACAACTGGCTGACAAAGCGATCCCATCTGAAATACATCAAACTCAGACTTGCTTTAAACATATACTTTTGCCACAGCAAACAGATTAACACATGCGCATTAAAAACACATAGTTTGCACATACACACACGGGAAAACAATCATCTTCAAGTGATTTGGAAGTGGGGGAAGTGTCAACTGAAAATATCTATTTTTGGGGTTGATTTTCAAGGGGAGAGCGCGAACGCAGTCCCCCACACTTATAAATTGCGCACCCGAGTCGTCCACATTTGGGACGATCGCAGGGGTCAACCAAACCGAGGTGCAATGGAAAGGTCTCGCCCCGGGCCCACAGCCTTGCGGATCACTGTAAAGCCTGTGCCAGGTAAGTATGCTTGGGACAGGTTCCAGTTTTCACTTACATCACCCTGGCGTTGCCCTATTCAGGTGTCACATCATCAACGCTTCACATATATTTCATGGCAGGTTAATTGTTCGTACAGTTTATTGTACAGAACAGTCCATTAGTACCTTCACTTTGTGAAAAAATTACTGATAGATAAAAACACACACAGACGGATTTATTTCCATTTAGACTGCATGCACGTGCATCTCTGATCCGGGACGCAGGGGAGACAACTTGACAGTCCAAACACAACAACTGGCTGACAAAGCGATCCCATCTGAAATACATCAAACTCAGACTTGCTTTAAACATATACTTTTGCCACAGCAAACAGATTAACACATGCGCATTAAAAACACATAGTTTGCACATACACACACGGGAAAACAATCATCTTCAAGTGATTTGGAAGTGGGGGAAGTGTCAACTGAAAATATCTATTTTTGGGGTTGATTTTCAAGGGGAGAGCGCGAACGCAGTCCCCCACACTTATAAATTGCGCACCCGAGTCGTCCACATTTGGGACGATCGCAGGGGTCAACCAAACCGAGGTGCAATGGAAAGGTCTCGCCCCGGGCCCACAGCCTTGCGGATCACTGTAAAGCCTGTGCCAGGTAAGTATGCTTGGGACAGGTTCCAGTTTTCACTTACATCACCCTGGCGTTGCCCTATTCAGGTGTCACATCATCAACGCTTCACATATATTTCATGGCAGGTTAATTGTTCGTACAGTTTATTGTACAGAACAGTCCATTAGTACCTTCACTTTGTGAAAAAATTACTGATAGATAAAAACACACACAGACGGATTTATTTCCATTTAGACTGCATGCACGTGCATCTCTGATCCGGGACGCAGGGGAGACAACTTGACAGTCCAAACACAACAACTGGCTGACAAAGCGATCCCATCTGAAATACATCAAACTCAGACTTGCTTTAAACATATACTTTTGCCACAGCAAACAGATTAACACATGCGCATTAAAAACACATAGTTTGCACATACACACACGGGAAAACAATCATCTTCAAGTGATTTGGAAGTGGGGGAAGTGTCAACTGAAAATATCTATTTTTGGGGTTGATTTTCAAGGGGAGAGCGCGAACGCAGTCCCCCACACTTATAAATTGCGCACCCGAGTCGTCCACATTTGGGACGATCGCAGGGGTCAACCAAACCGAGGTGCAATGGAAAGGTCTCGCCCCGGGCCCACAGCCTTGCGGATCACTGTAAAGCCTGTGCCAGGTAAGTATGCTTGGGACAGGTTCCAGTTTTCACTTACATCACCCTGGCGTTGCCCTATTCAGGTGTCACATCATCAACGCTTCACATATATTTCATGGCAGGTTAATTGTTCGTACAGTTTATTGTACAGAACAGTCCATTAGTACCTTCACTTTGTGAAAAAATTACTGATAGATAAAAACACACACAGACGGATTTATTTCCATTTAGACTGCATGCACGTGCATCTCTGATCCGGGACGCAGGGGAGACAACTTGACAGTCCAAACACAACAACTGGCTGACAAAGCGATCCCATCTGAAATACATCAAACTCAGACTTGCTTTAAACATATACTTTTGCCACAGCAAACAGATTAACACATGCGCATTAAAAACACATAGTTTGCACATACACACACGGGAAAACAATCATCTTCAAGTGATTTGGAAGTGGGGGAAGTGTCAACTGAAAATATCTATTTTTGGGGTTGATTTTCAAGGGGAGAGCGCGAACGCAGTCCCCCACACTTATAAATTGCGCACCCGAGTCGTCCACATTTGGGACGATCGCAGGGGTCAACCAAACCGAGGTGCAATGGAAAGGTCTCGCCCCGGGCCCACAGCCTTGCGGATCACTGTAAAGCCTGTGCCAGGTAAGTATGCTTGGGACAGGTTCCAGTTTTCACTTACATCACCCTGGCGTTGCCCTATTCAGGTGTCACATCATCAACGCTTCACATATATTTCATGGCAGGTTAATTGTTCGTACAGTTTATTGTACAGAACAGTCCATTAGTACCTTCACTTTGTGAAAAAATTACTGATAGATAAAAACACACACAGACGGATTTATTTCCATTTAGACTGCATGCACGTGCATCTCTGATCCGGGACGCAGGGGAGACAACTTGACAGTCCAAACACAACAACTGGCTGACAAAGCGATCCCATCTGAAATACATCAAACTCAGACTTGCTTTAAACATATACTTTTGCCACAGCAAACAGATTAACACATGCGCATTAAAAACACATAGTTTGCACATACACACACGGGAAAACAATCATCTTCAAGTGATTTGGAAGTGGGGGAAGTGTCAACTGAAAATATCTATTTTTGGGGTTGATTTTCAAGGGGAGAGCGCGAACGCAGTCCCCCACACTTATAAATTGCGCACCCGAGTCGTCCACATTTGGGACGATCGCAGGGGTCAACCAAACCGAGGTGCAATGGAAAGGTCTCGCCCCGGGCCCACAGCCTTGCGGATCACTGTAAAGCCTGTGCCAGGTAAGTATGCTTGGGACAGGTTCCAGTTTTCACTTACATCACCCTGGCGTTGCCCTATTCAGGTGTCACATCATCAACGCTTCACATATATTTCATGGCAGGTTAATTGTTCGTACAGTTTATTGTACAGAACAGTCCATTAGTACCTTCACTTTGTGAAAAAATTACTGATAGATAAAAACACACACAGACGGATTTATTTCCATTTAGACTGCATGCACGTGCATCTCTGATCCGGGACGCAGGGGAGACAACTTGACAGTCCAAACACAACAACTGGCTGACAAAGCGATCCCATCTGAAATACATCAAACTCAGACTTGCTTTAAACATATACTTTTGCCACAGCAAACAGATTAACACATGCGCATTAAAAACACATAGTTTGCACATACACACACGGGAAAACAATCATCTTCAAGTGATTTGGAAGTGGGGGAAGTGTCAACTGAAAATATCTATTTTTGGGGTTGATTTTCAAGGGGAGAGCGCGAACGCAGTCCCCCACACTTATAAATTGCGCACCCGAGTCGTCCACATTTGGGACGATCGCAGGGGTCAACCAAACCGAGGTGCAATGGAAAGGTCTCGCCCCGGGCCCACAGCCTTGCGGATCACTGTAAAGCCTGTGCCAGGTAAGTATGCTTGGGACAGGTTCCAGTTTTCACTTACATCACCCTGGCGTTGCCCTATTCAGGTGTCACATCATCAACGCTTCACATATATTTCATGGCAGGTTAATTGTTCGTACAGTTTATTGTACAGAACAGTCCATTAGTACCTTCACTTTGTGAAAAAATTACTGATAGATAAAAACACACACAGACGGATTTATTTCCATTTAGACTGCATGCACGTGCATCTCTGATCCGGGACGCAGGGGAGACAACTTGACAGTCCAAACACAACAACTGGCTGACAAAGCGATCCCATCTGAAATACATCAAACTCAGACTTGCTTTAAACATATACTTTTGCCACAGCAAACAGATTAACACATGCGCATTAAAAACACATAGTTTGCACATACACACACGGGAAAACAATCATCTTCAAGTGATTTGGAAGTGGGGGAAGTGTCAACTGAAAATATCTATTTTTGGGGTTGATTTTCAAGGGGAGAGCGCGAACGCAGTCCCCCACACTTATAAATTGCGCACCCGAGTCGTCCACATTTGGGACGATCGCAGGGGTCAACCAAACCGAGGTGCAATGGAAAGGTCTCGCCCCGGGCCCACAGCCTTGCGGATCACTGTAAAGCCTGTGCCAGGTAAGTATGCTTGGGACAGGTTCCAGTTTTCACTTACATCACCCTGGCGTTGCCCTATTCAGGTGTCACATCATCAACGCTTCACATATATTTCATGGCAGGTTAATTGTTCGTACAGTTTATTGTACAGAACAGTCCATTAGTACCTTCACTTTGTGAAAAAATTACTGATAGATAAAAACACACACAGACGGATTTATTTCCATTTAGACTGCATGCACGTGCATCTCTGATCCGGGACGCAGGGGAGACAACTTGACAGTCCAAACACAACAACTGGCTGACAAAGCGATCCCATCTGAAATACATCAAACTCAGACTTGCTTTAAACATATACTTTTGCCACAGCAAACAGATTAACACATGCGCATTAAAAACACATAGTTTGCACATACACACACGGGAAAACAATCATCTTCAAGTGATTTGGAAGTGGGGGAAGTGTCAACTGAAAATATCTATTTTTGGGGTTGATTTTCAAGGGGAGAGCGCGAACGCAGTCCCCCACACTTATAAATTGCGCACCCGAGTCGTCCACATTTGGGACGATCGCAGGGGTCAACCAAACCGAGGTGCAATGGAAAGGTCTCGCCCCGGGCCCACAGCCTTGCGGATCACTGTAAAGCCTGTGCCAGGTAAGTATGCTTGGGACAGGTTCCAGTTTTCACTTACATCACCCTGGCGTTGCCCTATTCAGGTGTCACATCATCAACGCTTCACATATATTTCATGGCAGGTTAATTGTTCGTACAGTTTATTGTACAGAACAGTCCATTAGTACCTTCACTTTGTGAAAAAATTACTGATAGATAAAAACACACACAGACGGATTTATTTCCATTTAGACTGCATGCACGTGCATCTCTGATCCGGGACGCAGGGGAGACAACTTGACAGTCCAAACACAACAACTGGCTGACAAAGCGATCCCATCTGAAATACATCAAACTCAGACTTGCTTTAAACATATACTTTTGCCACAGCAAACAGATTAACACATGCGCATTAAAAACACATAGTTTGCACATACACACACGGGAAAACAATCATCTTCAAGTGATTTGGAAGTGGGGGAAGTGTCAACTGAAAATATCTATTTTTGGGGTTGATTTTCAAGGGGAGAGCGCGAACGCAGTCCCCCACACTTATAAATTGCGCACCCGAGTCGTCCACATTTGGGACGATCGCAGGGGTCAACCAAACCGAGGTGCAATGGAAAGGTCTCGCCCCGGGCCCACAGCCTTGCGGATCACTGTAAAGCCTGTGCCAGGTAAGTATGCTTGGGACAGGTTCCAGTTTTCACTTACATCACCCTGGCGTTGCCCTATTCAGGTGTCACATCATCAACGCTTCACATATATTTCATGGCAGGTTAATTGTTCGTACAGTTTATTGTACAGAACAGTCCATTAGTACCTTCACTTTGTGAAAAAATTACTGATAGATAAAAACACACACAGACGGATTTATTTCCATTTAGACTGCATGCACGTGCATCTCTGATCCGGGACGCAGGGGAGACAACTTGACAGTCCAAACACAACAACTGGCTGACAAAGCGATCCCATCTGAAATACATCAAACTCAGACTTGCTTTAAACATATACTTTTGCCACAGCAAACAGATTAACACATGCGCATTAAAAACACATAGTTTGCACATACACACACGGGAAAACAATCATCTTCAAGTGATTTGGAAGTGGGGGAAGTGTCAACTGAAAATATCTATTTTTGGGGTTGATTTTCAAGGGGAGAGCGCGAACGCAGTCCCCCACACTTATAAATTGCGCACCCGAGTCGTCCACATTTGGGACGATCGCAGGGGTCAACCAAACCGAGGTGCAATGGAAAGGTCTCGCCCCGGGCCCACAGCCTTGCGGATCACTGTAAAGCCTGTGCCAGGTAAGTATGCTTGGGACAGGTTCCAGTTTTCACTTACATCACCCTGGCGTTGCCCTATTCAGGTGTCACATCATCAACGCTTCACATATATTTCATGGCAGGTTAATTGTTCGTACAGTTTATTGTACAGAACAGTCCATTAGTACCTTCACTTTGTGAAAAAATTACTGATAGATAAAAACACACACAGACGGATTTATTTCCATTTAGACTGCATGCACGTGCATCTCTGATCCGGGACGCAGGGGAGACAACTTGACAGTCCAAACACAACAACTGGCTGACAAAGCGATCCCATCTGAAATACATCAAACTCAGACTTGCTTTAAACATATACTTTTGCCACAGCAAACAGATTAACACATGCGCATTAAAAACACATAGTTTGCACATACACACACGGGAAAACAATCATCTTCAAGTGATTTGGAAGTGGGGGAAGTGTCAACTGAAAATATCTATTTTTGGGGTTGATTTTCAAGGGGAGAGCGCGAACGCAGTCCCCCACACTTATAAATTGCGCACCCGAGTCGTCCACATTTGGGACGATCGCAGGGGTCAACCAAACCGAGGTGCAATGGAAAGGTCTCGCCCCGGGCCCACAGCCTTGCGGATCACTGTAAAGCCTGTGCCAGGTAAGTATGCTTGGGACAGGTTCCAGTTTTCACTTACATCACCCTGGCGTTGCCCTATTCAGGTGTCACATCATCAACGCTTCACATATATTTCATGGCAGGTTAATTGTTCGTACAGTTTATTGTACAGAACAGTCCATTAGTACCTTCACTTTGTGAAAAAATTACTGATAGATAAAAACACACACAGACGGATTTATTTCCATTTAGACTGCATGCACGTGCATCTCTGATCCGGGACGCAGGGGAGACAACTTGACAGTCCAAACACAACAACTGGCTGACAAAGCGATCCCATCTGAAATACATCAAACTCAGACTTGCTTTAAACATATACTTTTGCCACAGCAAACAGATTAACACATGCGCATTAAAAACACATAGTTTGCACATACACACACGGGAAAACAATCATCTTCAAGTGATTTGGAAGTGGGGGAAGTGTCAACTGAAAATATCTATTTTTGGGGTTGATTTTCAAGGGGAGAGCGCGAACGCAGTCCCCCACACTTATAAATTGCGCACCCGAGTCGTCCACATTTGGGACGATCGCAGGGGTCAACCAAACCGAGGTGCAATGGAAAGGTCTCGCCCCGGGCCCACAGCCTTGCGGATCACTGTAAAGCCTGTGCCAGGTAAGTATGCTTGGGACAGGTTCCAGTTTTCACTTACATCACCCTGGCGTTGCCCTATTCAGGTGTCACATCATCAACGCTTCACATATATTTCATGGCAGGTTAATTGTTCGTACAGTTTATTGTACAGAACAGTCCATTAGTACCTTCACTTTGTGAAAAAATTACTGATAGATAAAAACACACACAGACGGATTTATTTCCATTTAGACTGCATGCACGTGCATCTCTGATCCGGGACGCAGGGGAGACAACTTGACAGTCCAAACACAACAACTGGCTGACAAAGCGATCCCATCTGAAATACATCAAACTCAGACTTGCTTTAAACATATACTTTTGCCACAGCAAACAGATTAACACATGCGCATTAAAAACACATAGTTTGCACATACACACACGGGAAAACAATCATCTTCAAGTGATTTGGAAGTGGGGGAAGTGTCAACTGAAAATATCTATTTTTGGGGTTGATTTTCAAGGGGAGAGCGCGAACGCAGTCCCACCACACTTATAAATTGCGCACCCGAGTCGTCCACATTTGGGACGATCGCAGGGGTCAACCAAACCGAGGTGCAATGGAAAGGTCTCGCCCCGGGCCCACAGCCTTGCGGATCACTGTAAAGCCTGTGCCAGGTAAGTATGCTTGGGACAGGTTCCAGTTTTCACTTACATCACCCTGGCGTTGCCCTATTCAGGTGTCACATCATCAACGCTTCACATATATTTCATGGCAGGTTAATTGTTCGTACAGTTTATTGTACAGAACAGTCCATTAGTACCTTCACTTTGTGAAAAAATTACTGATAGATAAAAACACACACAGACGGATTTATTTCCATTTAGACTGCATGCACGTGCATCTCTGATCCGGGACGCAGGGGAGACAACTTGACAGTCCAAACACAACAACTGGCTGACAAAGCGATCCCATCTGAAATACATCAAACTCAGACTTGCTTTAAACATATACTTTTGCCACAGCAAACAGATTAACACATGCGCATTAAAAACACATAGTTTGCACATACACACACGGGAAAACAATCATCTTCAAGTGATTTGGAAGTGGGGGAAGTGTCAACTGAAAATATCTATTTTTGGGGTTGATTTTCAAGGGGAGAGCGCGAACGCAGTCCCCCACACTTATAAATTGCGCACCCGAGTCGTCCACATTTGGGACGATCGCAGGGGTCAACCAAACCGAGGTGCAATGGAAAGGTCTCGCCCCGGGCCCACAGCCTTGCGGATCACTGTAAAGCCTGTGCCAGGTAAGTATGCTTGGGACAGGTTCCAGTTTTCACTTACATCACCCTGGCGTTGCCCTATTCAGGTGTCACATCATCAACGCTTCACATATATTTCATGGCAGGTTAATTGTTCGTACAGTTTATTGTACAGAACAGTCCATTAGTACCTTCACTTTGTGAAAAAATTACTGATAGATAAAAACACACACAGACGGATTTATTTCCATTTAGACTGCATGCACGTGCATCTCTGATCCGGGACGCAGGGGAGACAACTTGACAGTCCAAACACAACAACTGGCTGACAAAGCGATCCCATCTGAAATACATCAAACTCAGACTTGCTTTAAACATATACTTTTGCCACAGCAAACAGATTAACACATGCGCATTAAAAACACATAGTTTGCACATACACACACGGGAAAACAATCATCTTCAAGTGATTTGGAAGTGGGGGAAGTGTCAACTGAAAATATCTATTTTTGGGGTTGATTTTCAAGGGGAGAGCGCGAACGCAGTCCCCCACACTTATAAATTGCGCACCCGAGTCGTCCACATTTGGGACGATCGCAGGGGTCAACCAAACCGAGGTGCAATGGAAAGGTCTCGCCCCGGGCCCACAGCCTTGCGGATCACTGTAAAGCCTGTGCCAGGTAAGTATGCTTGGGACAGGTTCCAGTTTTCACTTACATCACCCTGGCGTTGCCCTATTCAGGTGTCACATCATCAACGCTTCACATATATTTCATGGCAGGTTAATTGTTCGTACAGTTTATTGTACAGAACAGTCCATTAGTACCTTCACTTTGTGAAAAAATTACTGATAGATAAAAACACACACAGACGGATTTATTTCCATTTAGACTGCATGCACGTGCATCTCTGATCCGGGACGCAGGGGAGACAACTTGACAGTCCAAACACAACAACTGGCTGACAAAGCGATCCCATCTGAAATACATCAAACTCAGACTTGCTTTAAACATATACTTTTGCCACAGCAAACAGATTAACACATGCGCATTAAAAACACATAGTTTGCACATACACACACGGGAAAACAATCATCTTCAAGTGATTTGGAAGTGGGGGAAGTGTCAACTGAAAATATCTATTTTTGGGGTTGATTTTCAAGGGGAGAGCGCGAACGCAGTCCCCCACACTTATAAATTGCGCACCCGAGTCGTCCACATTTGGGACGATCGCAGGGGTCAACCAAACCGAGGTGCAATGGAAAGGTCTCGCCCCGGGCCCACAGCCTTGCGGATCACTGTAAAGCCTGTGCCAGGTAAGTATGCTTGGGACAGGTTCCAGTTTTCACTTACATCACCCTGGCGTTGCCCTATTCAGGTGTCACATCATCAACGCTTCACATATATTTCATGGCAGGTTAATTGTTCGTACAGTTTATTGTACAGAACAGTCCATTAGTACCTTCACTTTGTGAAAAAATTACTGATAGATAAAAACACACACAGACGGATTTATTTCCATTTAGACTGCATGCACGTGCATCTCTGATCCGGGACGCAGGGGAGACAACTTGACAGTCCAAACACAACAACTGGCTGACAAAGCGATCCCATCTGAAATACATCAAACTCAGACTTGCTTTAAACATATACTTTTGCCACAGCAAACAGATTAACACATGCGCATTAAAAACACATAGTTTGCACATACACACACGGGAAAACAATCATCTTCAAGTGATTTGGAAGTGGGGGAAGTGTCAACTGAAAATATCTATTTTTGGGGTTGATTTTCAAGGGGAGAGCGCGAACGCAGTCCCCCACACTTATAAATTGCGCACCCGAGTCGTCCACATTTGGGACGATCGCAGGGGTCAACCAAACCGAGGTGCAATGGAAAGGTCTCGCCCCGGGCCCACAGCCTTGCGGATCACTGTAAAGCCTGTGCCAGGTAAGTATGCTTGGGACAGGTTCCAGTTTTCACTTACATCACCCTGGCGTTGCCCTATTCAGGTGTCACATCATCAACGCTTCACATATATTTCATGGCAGGTTAATTGTTCGTACAGTTTATTGTACAGAACAGTCCATTAGTACCTTCACTTTGTGAAAAAATTACTGATAGATAAAAACACACACAGACGGATTTATTTCCATTTAGACTGCATGCACGTGCATCTCTGATCCGGGACGCAGGGGAGACAACTTGACAGTCCAAACACAACAACTGGCTGACAAAGCGATCCCATCTGAAATACATCAAACTCAGACTTGCTTTAAACATATACTTTTGCCACAGCAAACAGATTAACACATGCGCATTAAAAACACATAGTTTGCACATACACACACGGGAAAACAATCATCTTCAAGTGATTTGGAAGTGGGGGAAGTGTCAACTGAAAATATCTATTTTTGGGGTTGATTTTCAAGGGGAGAGCGCGAACGCAGTCCCCCACACTTATAAATTGCGCACCCGAGTCGTCCACATTTGGGACGATCGCAGGGGTCAACCAAACCGAGGTGCAATGGAAAGGTCTCGCCCCGGGCCCACAGCCTTGCGGATCACTGTAAAGCCTGTGCCAGGTAAGTATGCTTGGGACAGGTTCCAGTTTTCACTTACATCACCCTGGCGTTGCCCTATTCAGGTGTCACATCATCAACGCTTCACATATATTTCATGGCAGGTTAATTGTTCGTACAGTTTATTGTACAGAACAGTCCATTAGTACCTTCACTTTGTGAAAAAATTACTGATAGATAAAAACACACACAGACGGATTTATTTCCATTTAGACTGCATGCACGTGCATCTCTGATCCGGGACGCAGGGGAGACAACTTGACAGTCCAAACACAACAACTGGCTGACAAAGCGATCCCATCTGAAATACATCAAACTCAGACTTGCTTTAAACATATACTTTTGCCACAGCAAACAGATTAACACATGCGCATTAAAAACACATAGTTTGCACATACACACACGGGAAAACAATCATCTTCAAGTGATTTGGAAGTGGGGGAAGTGTCAACTGAAAATATCTATTTTTGGGGTTGATTTTCAAGGGGAGAGCGCGAACGCAGTCCCCCACACTTATAAATTGCGCACCCGAGTCGTCCACATTTGGGACGATCGCAGGGGTCAACCAAACCGAGGTGCAATGGAAAGGTCTCGCCCCGGGCCCACAGCCTTGCGGATCACTGTAAAGCCTGTGCCAGGTAAGTATGCTTGGGACAGGTTCCAGTTTTCACTTACATCACCCTGGCGTTGCCCTATTCAGGTGTCACATCATCAACGCTTCACATATATTTCATGGCAGGTTAATTGTTCGTACAGTTTATTGTACAGAACAGTCCATTAGTACCTTCACTTTGTGAAAAAATTACTGATAGATAAAAACACACACAGACGGATTTATTTCCATTTAGACTGCATGCACGTGCATCTCTGATCCGGGACGCAGGGGAGACAACTTGACAGTCCAAACACAACAACTGGCTGACAAAGCGATCCCATCTGAAATACATCAAACTCAGACTTGCTTTAAACATATACTTTTGCCACAGCAAACAGATTAACACATGCGCATTAAAAACACATAGTTTGCACATACACACACGGGAAAACAATCATCTTCAAGTGATTTGGAAGTGGGGGAAGTGTCAACTGAAAATATCTATTTTTGGGGTTGATTTTCAAGGGGAGAGCGCGAACGCAGTCCCCCACACTTATAAATTGCGCACCCGAGTCGTCCACATTTGGGACGATCGCAGGGGTCAACCAAACCGAGGTGCAATGGAAAGGTCTCGCCCCGGGCCCACAGCCTTGCGGATCACTGTAAAGCCTGTGCCAGGTAAGTATGCTTGGGACAGGTTCCAGTTTTCACTTACATCACCCTGGCGTTGCCCTATTCAGGTGTCACATCATCAACGCTTCACATATATTTCATGGCAGGTTAATTGTTCGTACAGTTTATTGTACAGAACAGTCCATTAGTACCTTCACTTTGTGAAAAAATTACTGATAGATAAAAACACACACAGACGGATTTATTTCCATTTAGACTGCATGCACGTGCATCTCTGATCCGGGACGCAGGGGAGACAACTTGACAGTCCAAACACAACAACTGGCTGACAAAGCGATCCCATCTGAAATACATCAAACTCAGACTTGCTTTAAACATATACTTTTGCCACAGCAAACAGATTAACACATGCGCATTAAAAACACATAGTTTGCACATACACACACGGGAAAACAATCATCTTCAAGTGATTTGGAAGTGGGGGAAGTGTCAACTGAAAATATCTATTTTTGGGGTTGATTTTCAAGGGGAGAGCGCGAACGCAGTCCCCCACACTTATAAATTGCGCACCCGAGTCGTCCACATTTGGGACGATCGCAGGGGTCAACCAAACCGAGGTGCAATGGAAAGGTCTCGCCCCGGGCCCACAGCCTTGCGGATCACTGTAAAGCCTGTGCCAGGTAAGTATGCTTGGGACAGGTTCCAGTTTTCACTTACATCACCCTGGCGTTGCCCTATTCAGGTGTCACATCATCAACGCTTCACATATATTTCATGGCAGGTTAATTGTTCGTACAGTTTATTGTACAGAACAGTCCATTAGTACCTTCACTTTGTGAAAAAATTACTGATAGATAAAAACACACACAGACGGATTTATTTCCATTTAGACTGCATGCACGTGCATCTCTGATCCGGGACGCAGGGGAGACAACTTGACAGTCCAAACACAACAACTGGCTGACAAAGCGATCCCATCTGAAATACATCAAACTCAGACTTGCTTTAAACATATACTTTTGCCACAGCAAACAGATTAACACATGCGCATTAAAAACACATAGTTTGCACATACACACACGGGAAAACAATCATCTTCAAGTGATTTGGAAGTGGGGGAAGTGTCAACTGAAAATATCTATTTTTGGGGTTGATTTTCAAGGGGAGAGCGCGAACGCAGTCCCCCACACTTATAAATTGCGCACCCGAGTCGTCCACATTTGGGACGATCGCAGGGGTCAACCAAACCGAGGTGCAATGGAAAGGTCTCGCCCCGGGCCCACAGCCTTGCGGATCACTGTAAAGCCTGTGCCAGGTAAGTATGCTTGGGACAGGTTCCAGTTTTCACTTACATCACCCTGGCGTTGCCCTATTCAGGTGTCACATCATCAACGCTTCACATATATTTCATGGCAGGTTAATTGTTCGTACAGTTTATTGTACAGAACAGTCCATTAGTACCTTCACTTTGTGAAAAAATTACTGATAGATAAAAACACACACAGACGGATTTATTTCCATTTAGACTGCATGCACGTGCATCTCTGATCCGGGACGCAGGGGAGACAACTTGACAGTCCAAACACAACAACTGGCTGACAAAGCGATCCCATCTGAAATACATCAAACTCAGACTTGCTTTAAACATATACTTTTGCCACAGCAAACAGATTAACACATGCGCATTAAAAACACATAGTTTGCACATACACACACGGGAAAACAATCATCTTCAAGTGATTTGGAAGTGGGGGAAGTGTCAACTGAAAATATCTATTTTTGGGGTTGATTTTCAAGGGGAGAGCGCGAACGCAGTCCCCCACACTTATAAATTGCGCACCCGAGTCGTCCACATTTGGGACGATCGCAGGGGTCAACCAAACCGAGGTGCAATGGAAAGGTCTCGCCCCGGGCCCACAGCCTTGCGGATCACTGTAAAGCCTGTGCCAGGTAAGTATGCTTGGGACAGGTTCCAGTTTTCACTTACATCACCCTGGCGTTGCCCTATTCAGGTGTCACATCATCAACGCTTCACATATATTTCATGGCAGGTTAATTGTTCGTACAGTTTATTGTACAGAACAGTCCATTAGTACCTTCACTTTGTGAAAAAATTACTGATAGATAAAAACACACACAGACGGATTTATTTCCATTTAGACTGCATGCACGTGCATCTCTGATCCGGGACGCAGGGGAGACAACTTGACAGTCCAAACACAACAACTGGCTGACAAAGCGATCCCATCTGAAATACATCAAACTCAGACTTGCTTTAAACATATACTTTTGCCACAGCAAACAGATTAACACATGCGCATTAAAAACACATAGTTTGCACATACACACACGGGAAAACAATCATCTTCAAGTGATTTGGAAGTGGGGGAAGTGTCAACTGAAAATATCTATTTTTGGGGTTGATTTTCAAGGGGAGAGCGCGAACGCAGTCCCCCACACTTATAAATTGCGCACCCGAGTCGTCCACATTTGGGACGATCGCAGGGGTCAACCAAACCGAGGTGCAATGGAAAGGTCTCGCCCCGGGCCCACAGCCTTGCGGATCACTGTAAAGCCTGTGCCAGGTAAGTATGCTTGGGACAGGTTCCAGTTTTCACTTACATCACCCTGGCGTTGCCCTATTCAGGTGTCACATCATCAACGCTTCACATATATTTCATGGCAGGTTAATTGTTCGTACAGTTTATTGTACAGAACAGTCCATTAGTACCTTCACTTTGTGAAAAAATTACTGATAGATAAAAACACACACAGACGGATTTATTTCCATTTAGACTGCATGCACGTGCATCTCTGATCCGGGACGCAGGGGAGACAACTTGACAGTCCAAACACAACAACTGGCTGACAAAGCGATCCCATCTGAAATACATCAAACTCAGACTTGCTTTAAACATATACTTTTGCCACAGCAAACAGATTAACACATGCGCATTAAAAACACATAGTTTGCACATACACACACGGGAAAACAATCATCTTCAAGTGATTTGGAAGTGGGGGAAGTGTCAACTGAAAATATCTATTTTTGGGGTTGATTTTCAAGGGGAGAGCGCGAACGCAGTCCCCCACACTTATAAATTGCGCACCCGAGTCGTCCACATTTGGGACGATCGCAGGGGTCAACCAAACCGAGGTGCAATGGAAAGGTCTCGCCCCGGGCCCACAGCCTTGCGGATCACTGTAAAGCCTGTGCCAGGTAAGTATGCTTGGGACAGGTTCCAGTTTTCACTTACATCACCCTGGCGTTGCCCTATTCAGGTGTCACATCATCAACGCTTCACATATATTTCATGGCAGGTTAATTGTTCGTACAGTTTATTGTACAGAACAGTCCATTAGTACCTTCACTTTGTGAAAAAATTACTGATAGATAAAAACACACACAGACGGATTTATTTCCATTTAGACTGCATGCACGTGCATCTCTGATCCGGGACGCAGGGGAGACAACTTGACAGTCCAAACACAACAACTGGCTGACAAAGCGATCCCATCTGAAATACATCAAACTCAGACTTGCTTTAAACATATACTTTTGCCACAGCAAACAGATTAACACATGCGCATTAAAAACACATAGTTTGCACATACACACACGGGAAAACAATCATCTTCAAGTGATTTGGAAGTGGGGGAAGTGTCAACTGAAAATATCTATTTTTGGGGTTGATTTTCAAGGGGAGAGCGCGAACGCAGTCCCCCACACTTATAAATTGCGCACCCGAGTCGTCCACATTTGGGACGATCGCAGGGGTCAACCAAACCGAGGTGCAATGGAAAGGTCTCGCCCCGGGCCCACAGCCTTGCGGATCACTGTAAAGCCTGTGCCAGGTAAGTATGCTTGGGACAGGTTCCAGTTTTCACTTACATCACCCTGGCGTTGCCCTATTCAGGTGTCACATCATCAACGCTTCACATATATTTCATGGCAGGTTAATTGTTCGTACAGTTTATTGTACAGAACAGTCCATTAGTACCTTCACTTTGTGAAAAAATTACTGATAGATAAAAACACACACAGACGGATTTATTTCCATTTAGACTGCATGCACGTGCATCTCTGATCCGGGACGCAGGGGAGACAACTTGACAGTCCAAACACAACAACTGGCTGACAAAGCGATCCCATCTGAAATACATCAAACTCAGACTTGCTTTAAACATATACTTTTGCCACAGCAAACAGATTAACACATGCGCATTAAAAACACATAGTTTGCACATACACACACGGGAAAACAATCATCTTCAAGTGATTTGGAAGTGGGGGAAGTGTCAACTGAAAATATCTATTTTTGGGGTTGATTTTCAAGGGGAGAGCGCGAACGCAGTCCCCCACACTTATAAATTGCGCACCCGAGTCGTCCACATTTGGGACGATCGCAGGGGTCAACCAAACCGAGGTGCAATGGAAAGGTCTCGCCCCGGGCCCACAGCCTTGCGGATCACTGTAAAGCCTGTGCCAGGTAAGTATGCTTGGGACAGGTTCCAGTTTTCACTTACATCACCCTGGCGTTGCCCTATTCAGGTGTCACATCATCAACGCTTCACATATATTTCATGGCAGGTTAATTGTTCGTACAGTTTATTGTACAGAACAGTCCATTAGTACCTTCACTTTGTGAAAAAATTACTGATAGATAAAAACACACACAGACGGATTTATTTCCATTTAGACTGCATGCACGTGCATCTCTGATCCGGGACGCAGGGGAGACAACTTGACAGTCCAAACACAACAACTGGCTGACAAAGCGATCCCATCTGAAATACATCAAACTCAGACTTGCTTTAAACATATACTTTTGCCACAGCAAACAGATTAACACATGCGCATTAAAAACACATAGTTTGCACATACACACACGGGAAAACAATCATCTTCAAGTGATTTGGAAGTGGGGGAAGTGTCAACTGAAAATATCTATTTTTGGGGTTGATTTTCAAGGGGAGAGCGCGAACGCAGTCCCCCACACTTATAAATTGCGCACCCGAGTCGTCCACATTTGGGACGATCGCAGGGGTCAACCAAACCGAGGTGCAATGGAAAGGTCTCGCCCCGGGCCCACAGCCTTGCGGATCACTGTAAAGCCTGTGCCAGGTAAGTATGCTTGGGACAGGTTCCAGTTTTCACTTACATCACCCTGGCGTTGCCCTATTCAGGTGTCACATCATCAACGCTTCACATATATTTCATGGCAGGTTAATTGTTCGTACAGTTTATTGTACAGAACAGTCCATTAGTACCTTCACTTTGTGAAAAAATTACTGATAGATAAAAACACACACAGACGGATTTATTTCCATTTAGACTGCATGCACGTGCATCTCTGATCCGGGACGCAGGGGAGACAACTTGACAGTCCAAACACAACAACTGGCTGACAAAGCGATCCCATCTGAAATACATCAAACTCAGACTTGCTTTAAACATATACTTTTGCCACAGCAAACAGATTAACACATGCGCATTAAAAACACATAGTTTGCACATACACACACGGGAAAACAATCATCTTCAAGTGATTTGGAAGTGGGGGAAGTGTCAACTGAAAATATCTATTTTTGGGGTTGATTTTCAAGGGGAGAGCGCGAACGCAGTCCCCCACACTTATAAATTGCGCACCCGAGTCGTCCACATTTGGGACGATCGCAGGGGTCAACCAAACCGAGGTGCAATGGAAAGGTCTCGCCCCGGGCCCACAGCCTTGCGGATCACTGTAAAGCCTGTGCCAGGTAAGTATGCTTGGGACAGGTTCCAGTTTTCACTTACATCACCCTGGCGTTGCCCTATTCAGGTGTCACATCATCAACGCTTCACATATATTTCATGGCAGGTTAATTGTTCGTACAGTTTATTGTACAGAACAGTCCATTAGTACCTTCACTTTGTGAAAAAATTACTGATAGATAAAAACACACACAGACGGATTTATTTCCATTTAGACTGCATGCACGTGCATCTCTGATCCGGGACGCAGGGGAGACAACTTGACAGTCCAAACACAACAACTGGCTGACAAAGCGATCCCATCTGAAATACATCAAACTCAGACTTGCTTTAAACATATACTTTTGCCACAGCAAACAGATTAACACATGCGCATTAAAAACACATAGTTTGCACATACACACACGGGAAAACAATCATCTTCAAGTGATTTGGAAGTGGGGGAAGTGTCAACTGAAAATATCTATTTTTGGGGTTGATTTTCAAGGGGAGAGCGCGAACGCAGTCCCCCACACTTATAAATTGCGCACCCGAGTCGTCCACATTTGGGACGATCGCAGGGGTCAACCAAACCGAGGTGCAATGGAAAGGTCTCGCCCCGGGCCCACAGCCTTGCGGATCACTGTAAAGCCTGTGCCAGGTAAGTATGCTTGGGACAGGTTCCAGTTTTCACTTACATCACCCTGGCGTTGCCCTATTCAGGTGTCACATCATCAACGCTTCACATATATTTCATGGCAGGTTAATTGTTCGTACAGTTTATTGTACAGAACAGTCCATTAGTACCTTCACTTTGTGAAAAAATTACTGATAGATAAAAACACACACAGACGGATTTATTTCCATTTAGACTGCATGCACGTGCATCTCTGATCCGGGACGCAGGGGAGACAACTTGACAGTCCAAACACAACAACTGGCTGACAAAGCGATCCCATCTGAAATACATCAAACTCAGACTTGCTTTAAACATATACTTTTGCCACAGCAAACAGATTAACACATGCGCATTAAAAACACATAGTTTGCACATACACACACGGGAAAACAATCATCTTCAAGTGATTTGGAAGTGGGGGAAGTGTCAACTGAAAATATCTATTTTTGGGGTTGATTTTCAAGGGGAGAGCGCGAACGCAGTCCCCCACACTTATAAATTGCGCACCCGAGTCGTCCACATTTGGGACGATCGCAGGGGTCAACCAAACCGAGGTGCAATGGAAAGGTCTCGCCCCGGGCCCACAGCCTTGCGGATCACTGTAAAGCCTGTGCCAGGTAAGTATGCTTGGGACAGGTTCCAGTTTTCACTTACATCACCCTGGCGTTGCCCTATTCAGGTGTCACATCATCAACGCTTCACATATATTTCATGGCAGGTTAATTGTTCGTACAGTTTATTGTACAGAACAGTCCATTAGTACCTTCACTTTGTGAAAAAATTACTGATAGATAAAAACACACACAGACGGATTTATTTCCATTTAGACTGCATGCACGTGCATCTCTGATCCGGGACGCAGGGGA
>NW_027133963.1:0-34356 GCF_037392515.1 Haliotis asinina
AACATTCTATTTGTTTTCGCCTGATACTACAAAAACTAAACTGCTTTTCAGCAAACTGAAACTGTATTTTTTTTAATCACATGGTTTGGGACTTATTTCATTACATTTCAACAAAGACCTTCCAAAATTTAGCTTTAAGATTGCTGTGTGGGAAGGGGCCCTGCTCCCTTTCATAGATTGAAATACTTTTGAAATGAGAAATTCAGAAATAAGAATAATTGGTCTTATTATGCACTTACAGGAATTGTAACCAAGGTGTGTATTTTTCTTGCAGTTAAGCCACAGCCTAATCTAAGTCCTTACAAGAAGCCCACTCCACCAATCACCGCTGGACCCATCAAATCTCGGTCTCCACTTCCACTCATCACTTCCAAAGCGCCAGATGTGACGCTCAAAGCTGGAAAAACTGGCAAAGAAGACAATGGCATGGAGGTTTGTTTGTTTATGTCACACTCAACTTAATCCCAGCTATATGGCGCTGCCAGTTTTGTTAATAATTGAGTCTGAACCCAACAATCCTGTGATTGACAGCATGAGCAACAAGCATGGGTTGCCGAAGATCAATTCTGCCTGGGATCTTAGTGGGGAACAGACATGGTGGGCTGAATTCTATTGTGAAACTCTACAGGATTCTTGATATGTGTGATGGCGATAGGGTAGCCTAGTGGTTAAGGCATTCGCTCATCAAACGAAAGACCGAGTTTGATTCCCCACATGTATACATTGTGTTAAGCCTATTTCTGGTGTCCCCCGCCATGATATTGCTGGAATATTGCTAAAAGGCATGTAAAGTTAGGTATCGGGCTAACTGTTCCCGCAGCCAAGTGCCTACCCGGACAACTGTTCCCCAACTACTGCCCCTTGGCTATCTGCCCTCACAGCACCCTATCAACTGTGCCCCCTGGACAATTGCCCCGTAGGACAAGTGCCCCATTCATTTATTGACCTATGTGATGAAGATTTTTGTGAAATGTAATGAGACTATAGTTTGATATGTATCTCCGTCTCTTTCAGAAATCTCTGAGTACCGAGGAGCTAACAGCAGAAATGGCCAACTTGGAGGGCCTGATGAAAGATCTGAACGCTATCACACAGCAAGAGTTTGAATGCTAGCAATGACAAGTGTGCTGCTATAGCGTGTTAATATTGTTATGTATGTATTTATATTTCAATACTACTGTGACAGGACACAGCCTCAGTCCGTGGCTTTCAATTGGATGTGTAGCCAGGTTACTATGACGACAGCATTTATGGTACTCGGCATACGTGTACTACTTATCGGACAATTTGTTATACAATGGGGACTCCATAGCAGAGACAAAGACATGTCTCCAATATTTCACAAGTCATTTCTGCTGAAGGGCTCAAGAAAAGATTTCTGCGTGTGGAGTGTATTGAAATGGGACACTGGTACAGTGAGGTTTGGAGATGACTTTTCACAGCAAAGGATTACATTCACAAGCGAAGATTATTGGCCGACTTTCTGATGTAGTTGATTCAGTTATCTCCCTTTGCTACCTTTTCCCTCGTTGTGTCGCTACCTGTTTGGTTGTGAAATTCCGTCAAGCTGTAGTGGAAAATGTCACGTGTGCAGTATTAGCAAAGGGAGATAATTCTGAGAGAAGACAGTGGTGCTATTTGTGTCACAACTACCCAGAACGTCTGTCAGTTGAAGACTTGGAAAAACAGCAACTGCCTTATCAACAAAACACTTTGTATATGTTTTAGAAATGCTGGCCATCTAGCTGAGCAATATTTGATCAACTGCTGAATTTCTTTCAAGAATGCCACCATATTTCCTTCGAACATCTGAGTTTTTCGATAATGGGATGTATATATCCTGGGGATATCAAGAAATATTTTGTGACAGTTTGAACAAGAAACATATATTGACATGGCTTATGAGGGACCAAAGACATATTATTGTTATTGATATTATTATTTTATTTTGTATCTGCGAAATGAATCAATCAATGTCTTGAAAGTGTGAATGACGGAAGTACTTCAGTGTGGTGTAAAATCCTCTGCAGAAAGATGCCAAAATTGTTTGGGATGTTTAAGTGAGCACTGAGGCTGGGTTTTTTTTCTTTCTATTTTTTTTTTCCATATAAAACAAAATTTACAAATTTAACTCAGACGTTTTAAGGAAATATGGTGGTCTACAGTTTGAACAAAGGCATCCCAAACATAGGCCAGAGTGCAACAGCGAAACTGTTCCTGGGGTGGAAGATGAATATTCATGATGTTTATCATGCCTGCTGGTCATACCATTTTGTTTTTGGAGTTGCAACATGTTGTATGGTTCACAGTTGAACCACTGACTTCTTGGAAGCTGAACGACAAGTGATCTTGCTCTTCAATATCAAGTCCTAGCAAAAGCAGATGAGTGAAAGTGCAAATTCTCAAAAATCTCAAAATTTCATTTTGACTTTGCAGTATGACCCAACAGGGATGTATGGCCAACCTGAATATATAATGACCCTCTTGACAGGCTGCTGCGGTGTTAAGACGAATCAGCCTTCACCTTTGTATCAATATCACATATAGATTTAGAGGGCCAAAACCAAATATACATATGTCAGCTTGTGTTTACCTATAGTTGACTAACGATCTTCCACCACAGCCCTTGTGTTTTGTACCGACGCCAAAGTAACTACGGCACTCCCATTTTGTATGAAATTGCTTTCATGGATCATGACCCTTGTACATACGTTCTCATTGTGTATTGACTACTTGAAAAATATCTGACCAAAAACCTGCCTGTAGCTGATTAGCCGCTCTACAGATATCATTGTTGTCTTCATTTTGAAGTCCATTTTGTTGTCGTTTATACAAGTGTTTTGTAAATGAGCATTTTAAGATGCCAAGTGTCGGTTTTCATATACTTTGTAGTAATGGTCAAAAATAATACACGATTTTAGTTGCATTGGATCTTTTGTATTTTGCAAGGTCAACAAGTAATTCTTTCAATTTATTTTTTTTCACAATTTTTATGGATTCATTTGTCATCATATTTTACCCCTCTATTACTCTGTTATTTATGCCATATGAACAAAGTGAAGAATACCTCAAACATATATGTTTTTCTCTAGTGTTTATTTAGCATGGCATGTCTATAAAAGTTTTATTTTGAACATAATGTACAGACAATGATGTTGAAGAATTTTAGAAAAATGTGAATTCTGTATACATAGGAAGAGGCATAAAATGGTTGATGGCTCTTTGAAAATGTTTTAAAATAACCATTCAGTGTTCTTATGTTCAGTTATTCTGTTGTGGTGACCAGCATTGGTCAGCAAATTTGCTTATGAAGAGTATGTAATAATGATTTTGAACTGCTTAAGACAAAAGAGGCACATATATATTTGACATCAGCCGGACTCTCACCTTCAGATATTCATTAAGTTTCAACCCTAAAGAATCTAATCATCAAAATATTTTATTTGAAGTTATTGATTCTTTTCATAAATTACATCAAAATATGAAGAGAGATTGTAATGAACGGTAGTATCTTTCTCTTCTAGTTGGAAGAATAATTTCTTCTCAAGACTACAGGGATTAGCTCCTGCAACAGCTTAGTATTCTAAACTTGTCCCATAACTGAAAATTGTGTCCATAGCAACAAAATACATACTGTAGTGAGCATGAAAAATATCCTGTTGTAATAAAGTACAACTAATTACAGTGCCCACCGTTGTTTCCATAGCAACACGTTATGTATTTTAAAGGTGAACGTGGAAATATGCTGTGCTGTTGTTATAAAGAACAGCTGATTATATTAATGCGTGATTAATGGATTTATTCCACTGATCGAAGGCATGTTAAGTAGATGCATGCTAGAAGCAATAACATTCTTGCCTTATTTCGAAATGGAAACAAAATTCAACATGGCGATTATTACAATGGTGTATTTTCCGTTTAATTTTCGGCTTAAGTAATCAAAGAATGAAAGAATGGCTAAGTTACAAAATAAAAGCAAATTTTATAGCTTAATTTTCTTAACTTTTAAGAAAGATATTTTAGAAGGAATCATATTTTAAGGTTTTTGTTTGTGAAGTGATATTGTACTTAAAGTTGTTTTTTTAGAATTTATTGTCTCAGGAGATTTTACCACAACCAAAATAAATAGTGATTGAGTTAAAGTTTAAAGTCACATTGACAGTATTTTAACCATATCGTGACTATCCAAAACATGAAACAGATGTAAGGTTGTCACGCCCTTACGTATTGAGTGTGTTGAGAAACGTGTTTTTTTATGGCCTTACAATATGTGTGAGATGTTTCTATAAGTCACAAACAAGCATTAGCGAGCCGATGTCCAAAGCAATCTTTATTTTCAGAGTGACCTTGACGCCTCAGCTGCCTCTGCATGTGCATGGAGCAACCAATAACTTATTATGATACAATTTGTACATGTTTATCAACTTGTATTTTTTATACAAGTTACAAACAATTGCTTATGAGTTGACTTTGTGTACTATGTACTTTTGCTAACTTTTTGTGTGGGCACCATTTCATTGTCTTCATGGTGGATGAGCCTCAGCTCTAAATGCTCGGACTTTTTCAAACATTGTCGTTGGACAACATGACCTTAGTGCTAAGACTGATGATATGAGTCCATGTTGAGACAGGGAGGTACAGTCAACTTAGCTAAGATCAATTTGTACAATGGCACCCAGGTTGCTGTTGTACAAAATAACCTTAGACTACCTTAAGTCTGTGTTAAGACATGTGAGTCAACTTAGCGTTAAGATCACTTTGTACAATGACTCCCAGGTAGCTGTTGTGTTCAAAATAACCTTAGCGCTAATACTACCTTAAGTCTGTGTTAAGACATGTGAGTCAACTTAGCGCTAAGATCACTTTGTACAATGGCACCCAGATCATCAATGTACTTTGAAAGGAAACTTATAAAGCATTTCTGAAAAAGAGAAAGTGTCAGGGAAAAACCTATTTTGATACTTGTGGTCAGGGTATTTTGTTGAAGTCTTTTCTCAAACAGATTTCTTTTCAAATTTTACAGAATCTTTGTAATGGTGAATGTACGACTCTCATCATGCTTCATACTGTTTTTCCTCTGATAATTATAATTCAGAATGAATGTCTGTATGACATTTGATCATGTTTTAGATATGTAATTGTTTCGTTTCAACAATTTATGTTTCCTGGTAAGAATTACGGTATTTGGTTTAACAGCCTTAATTCCTTATAAGGATTTCAAAACATGATGCAAGTCAGAATGAGGTTTAGGTAATGTGTGGATCAGAAGAGAATTTACTGCTTATCATTTAATTAATATATCAGCTAGGGATTAATCCCATTAGGGGTGTAATAAATTAATATATCAACTAGGGATTAATTCCATTAGGGGTGTAATAAATTAATATATCAGCTAGGGATTAATCCCATTAGGGGTGTAATAAATTAATATATCAACTAGGGATTAATCCCATTAAGGGTGTAATAAATTAATATATCAGCTAGGGATTAATCCCATTAAGGGTGTAATAAATTAATATAAAAGCTAATAAAATAGTCATACATTTTAACTTCTTAAACATTAAAAATATAATAATAATAGAGTAAGATATTTAATGACAACTTTTTTCAAACCTTATTTCATGTTATTGTGGTTAGTGGCTTTCAGAGATTGTGTTTAAACCTTGCACATAGTTAGGTCCCTAAATCATTGTAGAGATCTTTCTTATTAGAAAAAAAAATATTGCATTTGTGTAAATTAGCTCTGGTTAGTACAAAAATCCAAACTTTTGAGGTCAATAAAAGATAGCAGAGAGTTTGTTTATTACTCAAGGGCTTAAATGTATCCACCCCCTACATGTATGGCAAGGTCCTGTTTATCTGAGAGAAAATAAGAATAGGTCTCTAAATGTTTGGGGAGATCCTGTTTATCAGAGACAGAAAAAAACTTTTATCAGCGCTGAATGTCATTAGAGATTCTGTTTGTTTCACAAAGTATTTTGACAGGTCCATGAACGTTTTGTGGAGATCTTGCTCATAGTATAAATATCTTTTGTAAAGTCCATAAATGTTTGTATAGGATCATGTTTGGGGCTCAGCATCAATGCATCATCTACATCATCATCACTCTCTCCGACCTGGTCTCCATCGCAGTTGCCATGGCAACTGCAGACACCGGAATCTGGGTGTGGTACTGAACAGCTTTTGTATGCTCCGTGACCTGGACGTGGACAGATCAGACTCATCAGAGAGAATAAACAAAAAACATATCAGAACATGTGGTTGTGTCTTCTTTTGTTAGTTTGTTTGTTTGTTTAATGCCACACTCAGCAATATTCTAGCTATATGGCAGTAATCTGTGAGTGAGTTTAGTTTAGTTTTACTCCACACTCAGCAATATAGCTATATGACAGTAATCTGTGGGTGAGTTTTATTTTATGCCACACTCAGCAATATAGCTATATGGCAGTAATCTGTGAGTGAGTGAGTTTTGTTTTATGCCACACTCAGCAATATAGCTATATGGCAGTGATCTGTGAGTGAGTTTTATTTTATGCCACACTCAGCAATATAGCTATATGGCAGTGATCTGTGAGTTTTGTTTTATGCCACACTCCGCAATATAGCTATATGGCAGTGATCTGTGAGTGAGTTTTGTTTTATGCCACACTCAGCAATATAGCTATATGGCAGTGATCTGTGAGTGAGTGAGTTTTGTTTTATGCCACACTCCGCAATATAGCTATATGGCAGTGATCTGTGAGTTAGTTTTGTTTAATGCCACACTCAGCAATATAGCTATATGGCAGTGATCTGTGAGTGAGTTTTGTTTTATGCCACACTCAGCAATATAGCTATATGGCAGTGATCTGTGAGTGAGTGAGTTTTGTTTTATGCCACACTCCGCAATATAGCTATATGGCAGTGATCTGTGAGTTAGTTTTGTTTAATGCCACACTCAGCAATATAGCTATATGGCAGTGATCTGTGAGTGAGTTTTGTTTTATGCCACACTCAGCAATATAGCTATATGGCAGTAATCTGTGAGTGAGTGAGTTTTGTTTTATGCCACACTCAGCAATATAGCTATATGGCAGTGATCTGTGAGTTAGTTTTGTTTTATGCCACACTCAGCAATATAGCTATATGGCAGTGATCTGTGAGTGAGTGAGTTTTGTTATATGCCACACTCGTATAGCTATATGACAGTGGTCAGTAAATATTCAAGTCTGACCAGATTTTCCAGTGATCGATAGCATGAGCATGGATTTGTGCAATGGGGAATCAATGATCTGTCAGTAAGAAAGCGAGTCTGGACATGACAATCAAGTGACTGACATCATGAACATAAATGAACGTAATATGTTAGATGATGAAATTTATTAACCAGGTCAGTGGGTCTCATGATCCGATCCCATTATTCACCTTTTTTGACAAATATGGCCCCTAGAGAAATGAATCAGACAATCCAGTGATGGGTATGGGTATGGATGGTTGCTGAGGGCATCTGAGCTCAGTGTTGTTTTACACTTGTCAGTCATAATGGGAGGTGGGGTTCACTGGTCAGTGGTGGACACCATCCCCCCCTAGCACTGTACACTGTTAGTCATGATAGGACATAGGGATCACTGGTCAGTGGTGGACACCATCCACCCCTGTACTGTACACTGTTAGTCATGATAGGAGGTAGCGTTCACTGGTCAGTGGTGGACACCATCCACCCCTGTACTGTACACTGTCAGTCATAATGGGAGATGGGGTTCACTGGTCAGTGGTGGACACCATCCACCCCTGTACTGTACACTGTCAGTCATGATAGGAGGTAGGGATCACTGGTCAGTGGTGCACACAATCCACCCCTGTACCTTACACACCATCCACCCCTGTACTGTACACTGTCAGTCATGATAGGAGATAGGGATCACTGGTCAGTGGTGCACACCATCCACCCCTGTACTGTACACTGTCAGTCATGATAGGAGGTAGGGCTCACTGGGCAGTGGTGGACACCATCCACCCCTGTACTGTACACTGTCAGTCATGATAGGAGGTAGGGCTCACTGGTCAGTGGTGGACACCATCCACCCCTGTACTGTACACTGTCAGTCATGATAGGAGGTAGGGATCACTGGTCACTGGTGCACACCATCCACCCCTGCACTGTACACTGTCAGTCATGATAGGAGGTAGTGTTCACTGGGCAGTGGTGGACACCATCCACCCCTGTACTGTACACTGTCAGTCATGATAGGAGGTAGGGCTCACTGGGCAGTGGTGGACACCATCCACCCCTGTACTGTACACTGTCAGTCATGATAGGAGGTAGGGCTCACTGGTCAGTGGTGGACACCATCCACCCCTGTACTGTACACTGTCAGTCATGATAGGAGGTAGGGATCACTGGTCACTGGTGCACACCATCCACCCCTGCACTGTACACTGTCAGTCATGATAGGAGGTAGTGTTCACTGGTCAGTGGTGGACACCATCCACCCCTGTATTGTACACTGTCAGTCATGATTGGAGATAGGGATCACTGGTCAGTGGTGCACACCATCCACCCCTGTACTGTACACTGTCAGTCATGATAGGAGGTAGTGTTCACTGGTCAGTGGTGTACACCATCCACCCCTGTACTGTACACTGTCAGTCATGATAGGAGGTAGGGATCACTGGTCAGTGGTGGACACCATCCACCCCTGTACTGTACACTGTCAGTCATGATTGGAGATAGGGATCACTGGTCAGTGGTGGACACCATCCACCCCTGTACTGTACACTGTCAGTCATGATAGGAGGTAGGGATCACTGGTCAGTGGTGGACACCATCCACCCTAGTACTGTACACTGTTAGTCATGATAGGAGGTAGGGATCACTGGTCAGTGGTGGACACCATCCACCCCTGTACTGTACACTGTCAGTCATGATTGGAGATAGTGCTCACTGGTCAGTGGTGGACACCATCCACCCCTGTACTGTACACTGTCAGTCATGATAGGAGGTAGGGATCACTGGTCAGTGGTGCACACCATCCACCCCTATACTGTACACTGTCAGTCATGGTAGGAGGTAGGGCTCACTGGGCAGTGGTGGACACCATCCACCCCTGTACTGTACACTGTCAGTCATGATAGGAGGTAGTGCTCACTGGTCAGTGGTGGACACCATCCACCCCTGTACTGTACACTGTCAGTCATGATAGGAGGTAGGGATCACTGGTCAGTGGTGGACACCATCCACCCTAGTACTGTACACTGTCAGTCATGGTAGGAGGTAGGGCTCACTGGGCAGTGGTGGACACCATCCACCCCTGTACTGTACACTGTCAGTCATGATAGGAGGTAGGGCTCACTGGTCAGTGGTGGACACCATCCACCCCTGTACTGTACACTGTCAGTCATGATAGGAGGTAGGGCTCACTGGTCAGTGGTGCACACCATCCACCCCTGCACTGTACACTGTCAGTCATGATAGGAGGTAGTGTTCACTGGTCAGTGGTGGACACCATCCACCCCTGTATTGTACACTGTCAGTCATGATTGGAGATAGGGATCACTGGTCAGTGGTGGACACCATCCACCCCTGTACTGTACACTGTCAGTCATGATAGGAGGTAGTGTTCACTGGTCAGTGGTGTACACCATCCACCCCTGTACTGTACACTGTCAGTCATGATTGGAGGTAGGGATCACTGGTCAGTGGTGGACACCATCCACCCTAGTACTGTACACTGTCAGTCATGATAGGAGGTAGTGTTCACTGGTCAGTGGTGGACACCATCCACCCCTGTACTGTACACTGTCAGTCATGATAGGAGGTAGGGCTCACTGGTCAGTGGTGGACACCATCCACCCCTGTACTGTACACTGCCAGTCTTAGTAGGGGGTAGGATTCACTGGTCAGTGTTTGACTCCAGCCATTCTGGTATTGTCCTGTTCCATTTAATGCAGAAGATCTTACAAGGGATCCAAGACTGACAAGGTACATACTCCATTGCAAATGTTCTTTGCAGTGAAACAGGTAAAATGCAGGTAACAGGTAAAATTTACCTGATTTGTTTACTTTTTACCTTGACCTTCCTGTCCTGTTATCGGAGTAAGAATATTGTAAATAACATAAGTAAACCAAACTACAAACAAAAGTACACACCTAGTGATGTGTGATCATTGTAACGTGACATGTTTAGTGCAATGAGTCCACAGTTGTTTCATCAATGTGTTCCTGCTGATGAGGTCAACCTGCATGACATCTACAGGATACATCTGACTTCACTGTACCACTTTGATGCTGAGACCCAACCCTGAAACAAGTTGGATATGGTCAGAGCAGAATGAAACTTGTTGGAAGCTTCTGGTGGGGGTGATCACATTGAAGGAGGGTGGTCTGGGTTGGCTAATTTGAAAAAAGGTGTAGGGAGAGCAAAATGATGCTGGATGGGCGTCCTGATGGTGGTTGGTCTAGAGGAAGGGTGTGGTCAAAACAGAATGATACAGAGTGAGAGTATTCTGAAGGGGGATGGCTAGTTTCGGGGAGGGGTGTGGGGTCAGCAGAATGATACACAGTGGGGCTGTTCTGGTGGGGTGAAGGCCAGCTTGGAGGAGGGGTGTGGTCAAAACAGAATGACACGGAGATGGGGTGTTCTGGAGGGGGATGGCCAGTTTTGGGACGAGGGTGGTCCAAACAGAATGATACACAGTGGGGGTGTTCTGGTGGGGATGGCCAGTTTTGGGAGGAATGTGAGGACAGCAGAATGATACTGGTTGGGGGTGTTCTGGTGGGGATGGCCAGTTTTGGGAGGCGTGTGGGGACAGCAGAATGATACTGGGTTGGGGTGTTCTGGTGGGGGAATGGTCAGTTTGGAAGAGGAGTGTGGGGACAGCAGAATGATACTGGGTGAGGGTGTTCTGGTGGGGGAATGGTCAGTTTGGAAGAGGAGTGTGGGGACAGCAGAATGATACTGGGTGAGGGTGTTCTGGTGGGGGAATGGTCAGTTTGGAAGAGGAGTGTGGGGACAGCAGAATGATACTGGGTGAGGGTGTTCTGGTGGGGGAATGGTTAGTTTTGGGAGGAGTGTGGGGACAGCAGAAGGATAATGGGTGAGGGTGTTCTGGTGGGGGAATGGTCAGTTTGGAAGAGGAGTGTGGGGACAGCAGAATGATACTGGGTGAGGGTGTTCTGGTGGGGGAATGGTCAGTTTGGAAGAGGAGTGTGGGGACAGCAGAATGATACTGGCTGAGGGTGTTCTGGTGGGGGAATGGTTAGTTTGGAGGAAGAGTGAGGGGCAGCAGAATGATACTGGCTGAGGGTGTTCTGGTGGGGGAATGGTTAGTTTTGGGAGGAGTGTGGGGATAGCAGAATGATACTGGCTGAGGGTGTTCTGGTGGGGAAATGGACAGTTTGGAAGAGGAGTGTGGGGACAGCAGAATGATACTGGGTGAGGGTGTTCTGGTGGGGGAATGGTTAGTTTGGAGGAAGAGTGAGGGGCAGCAGAATGATACTGGCTGAGGGTGTTCTGGTGGGGGAATGGTTAGTTTGGAGGAAGAGTGAGGGGCAGCAGAATGATACTGGGTGAGGGTGTTCTGGTGGGGGAATGGTCAGTTTGGAAGAGGAGTGTGGGGACAGCAGAATGATACTGGGTGAGGGTGTTCTGGTGGGGGAATGGTCAGTTTGGAAGAGGAGTGTGGGGACAGCAGAATGATACTGGGTGAGGGTGTTCTGGTGGGGGAATGGTCAGTTTGGAAGAGGAGTGTGGGGACAGCAGAATGATACTGGCTGAGGGTGTTCTGGTGGGGGAATGGTTAGTTTGGAGGAAGAGTGAGGGGCAGCAGAATGATACTGGGTGAGGGTGTTCTGGTGGGGGAATGGTCAGTTTTGGGAGGAGTGTGGGGACAGCAGAAGGATACTGGGTGAGGGTGTTCTGGTGGGGGAATGGTCAGTTTGGAAGAGGAGTGTGGGGACAGCAGAATGATACTGGCTGATTGTGTTCTGGTGGGGGAATGGTTAGTTTGGAGGAAGAGTGAGGGGCAGCAGAATGATACTGGCTGAGGGTGTTCTGGTGGGGGAATGGTCAGTTTTGGGAGGAGTGTGGGGATAGCAGAATGATACTGGCTGAGGGTGTTCTGGTCGGGGAATGGTCAGTTTGGAGGAAGAGTGAGGGGCAGCAGAATGATACTGGGTGAGGGTGTTCTGGTGGGGGAATGGTCAGTTTTGGGAGGAGTGTGGGGACAGCAGAATGATACTGGTTGGGGGTGTTCTGGTGGGGGAATGGTCAGTTTGGAAGAGGAGTGTGGGGACAGCAGAATGATACTGGGTGAGGGTGTTCTGGTGGGGGAATGGTCAGTTTGGAAGAGGAGTGTGGGGACAGCAGAATGATACTGGGTGAGGGTGTTCTGGTGGGGGAATGGTCAGTTTGGAAGAGGAGTGTGGGGACAGCAGAAGGATACTGGGTGAGGGTGTTCTGGTGGGGGAATGCTCAGTTTTGGGAGGAGTGTGGGGACAGCAGAATGATGCTGGGTGAGGGTGTTCTGGTGGGGGAATGGTCAGTTTTGGGAGGAGTGTGGGGACAGCAGAATGATACTGGCTGAGGGTGTTCTGGTGGGGGAATGGTCAGTTTTGGGAGGCGTGTGGGGGCAGCAGAAGGATGCTGGTTGAGGGTGTTCTGGTGGGGGAATGGTCAGTTTTGGGAGGCGTGTGGGGGCAGCAGAATGAGGCTGGTTGGGGGTGTTCAGGTGGGGGAATGGTCAGTTTTGGGAGGCGTGTGGGGGCAGCAGAATGATGCTGGTTGAGGGTGTTCTGGTGGGGGAATGGTTAGTTTTGGGAGGAGTGTGGGGATAGCAGAATGATACTGGCTGAGGGTGTTCTGGTGGGGGAATGGTCAGTTTTGGGAGGCGTGTGGGGGCAGCAGAATGATGCTGGTTGAGGGTGTTCTGGTGGGGGAATGGTCAGTTTTGGGAGGCGTGTGGGGACAGCAGAATGATACTGGTTGAGGGTGTTCTGGTGGGGGAGTGGTCAGTTTGGAAGAGGAGTGTGGGGACAGCAGAAGGATACTGGCTGAGGGTGTTCTGGTGGGGGAATGGTCAGTTTGGAAGAGGAGTGTGGGGACAGCAGAATGATACTGGCTGAGGGTGTTCTGGTGGGGGAATGGTTAGTTTGGAAGAGGAGTGTGGGGACAGCAGAAGGATACTGGGTGAGGGTGTTCTGGTGGGGGAATGGTCAGTTTGGAAGAGGAGTGTGGGGACAGCAGAAGGATACTGGGTGGGGGTGTTCTGGTGGGGGAATGGTCAGTTTTGGGAGGAGTGTGGGGACAGCAGAATGATGCTGGGTGAGGGTGTTCTGGTGGGGGAATGGTCAGTTTTGGGAGGAGTGTGGGGACAGCAGAATGATACTGGCTGAGGGTGTTCTGGTGGGGGAATGGTCAGTTTTGGGAGGCGTGTGGGGGCAGCAGAAGGATGCTGGTTGAGGGTGTTCTGGTGGGGGAATGGTCATTTTTGGGAGGCGTGTGGGGGCAGCAGCATGATGCTGGTTGGGGGTGTTCTGGTGGGGGAATGGTCAGTTTTGGGAGGCGTGTGGGGGCAGCAGAATGATGCTGGTTGAGGTTGTTCTGGTGGGGGAATGGTTAGTTTTGTGAGGAGTGTGGGGATAGCAGAATGATACTGGCTTAGGGTGTTCTGGTGGGGGAATGGTCAGTTTTGGGAGGCGTGTGGGGGCAGCAGAATGATGCTGGTTGAGGGTGTTCTGGTGGGGGAATGGTCAGTTTTGGGAGGCGTGTGGGGACAGCAGAATGATACTGGTTGAGGGTGTTCTGGTGGGGGAGTGGTCAGTTTGGAAGAGGAGTGTGGGGACAGCAGAAGGATACTGGCTGAGGGTGTTCTGGTGGGGGAATGGTCAGTTTGGAAGAGGAGTGTGGGGACAGCAGAATGATACTGGGTGAGGGTGTTCTGGTTGGGGAATGGTTAGTTTGGAAGAGGAGTGTGGGGACAGCAGAAGGATACTGGGTGAGGGTGTTCTGGTGGGGGAATGGTCAGTTTGGAAGAGGAGTGTGGGGACAGCAGAATGATACTGGGTGAGGGTGTTCTGGTCGGGAAATGGACAGTTTGTAGGAGCAGTGTGGGGATAGCAGAATGATACTGGGTGAGGGTGTTCTGGTGGGGGAATGGTCAGTTTGGAAGAGGAGTGTGGGGACAGCAGAATGATACTGGCTGAGGGTGTTCTGGTGGGGGAATGGTCAGTTTTGGGAGGAGTGTGGGGACAGCAGAATGATACTGGGTGAGGGTGTTCTGGTGGGGAAATGGACAGTTTTGGGAGGAGTGTGGGGACAGCAGAAGGATACTGGGTGAGGGTGTTCTGGTGGGGGAATGGTTAGTTTGGAAGAGGAGTGTGGGGACAGCAGAATGATACTGGGTGAGGGTGTTCTGGTGGGGGAATGGTTAGTTTGGAAGAGGAGTGTGGGGACAGCAGAATGATACTGGGTGAGGGTGTTCTGGTGGGGAAATGGACAGTTTGGAGGAGCAGTGTGGGGACAGCAGAATGATACTGGGTGAGGGTGTTCTGGTGGGGGAATGGTCAGTTTGGAAGAGGAGTGTGGGGACAGCAGAATGATACTGGGTGAGGGTGTTCTGGTGGGGGAATGGTTAGTTTGGAAGAGGAGTGTGGGGACAGCAGAATGATACTGGGTGAGGGTGTTCTGGTGGGGGAATGGTCAGTTTGGAAGAGGAGTGTGGGGACAGCAGAATGATACTGGGTGAGGGTGTTCTGGTGGGGGAATGGTTAGTTTGGAAGAGGAGTGTGGGGACAGCAGAATGATACTGGGTGAGGGTGTTCTGGTGGGGGAATGGTCAGTTTGGAAGAGGAGTGTGGGGACAGCAGAATGATACTGGCTGAGGGTGTTCTGGTGGGGGAATGGTTAGTTTGGAGGAAGAGTGAGGGGCAGCAGAATGATACTGGGTGAGGGTGTTCTGGTGGGGGAATGGTTAGTTTTGGGAGGAGTGTGGGGATAGCAGAATGATACTGGCTGAGGGTGTTCTGGTGGGGAAATGGACAGTTTGGAAGAGGAGTGTGGGGACAGCAGAATGATACTGGGTGAGGGTGTTCTGGTGGGGGAATGGTTAGTTTGGAGGAAGAGTGAGGGGCAGCAGAATGATACTGGCTGAGGGTGTTCTGGTGGGGGAATGGTTAGTTTGGAGGAAGAGTGAGGGGCAGCAGAATGATACTGGGTGAGGGTGTTCTGGTGGGGGAATGGTCAGTTTGGAAGAGGAGTGTGGGGACAGCAGAATGATACTGGGTGAGGGTGTTCTGGTGGGGGAATGGTCAGTTTGGAAGAGGAGTGTGGGGACAGCAGAATGATACTGGGTGAGGGTGTTCTGGTGGGGGAATGGTCAGTTTGGAAGAGGAGTGTGGGGACAGCAGAATGATACTGGGTGAGGGTGTTCTGGTGGGGGAATGGTTAGTTTGGAGGAAGAGTGAGGGGCAGCAGAATGATACTGGGTGAGGGTGTTCTGGTGGGGGAATGGTCAGTTTTGGGAGGAGTGTGGGGACAGTAGAAGGATACTGGGTGAGGGTGTTCTGGTGGGGGAATGGTCAGTTTGGAAGAGGAGTGTGGGGACAGCAGAATGATACTGGGTGAGGGTGTTCTGGTGGGGGAATGGTCAGTTTGGAAGAGGAGTGTGGGGACAGCAGAATGATACTGGGTGAGGGTGTTCTGGTGGGGGAATGGTCAGTTTGGAAGAGGAGTGTGGGGACAGCAGAATGATACTGGCTGAGGGTGTTCTGGTGGGGGAATGGTTAGTTTGGAGGAAGAGTGAGGGGCAGCAGAATGATACTGGGTGAGGGTGTTCTGGTGGGGGAATGGTCAGTTTTGGGAGGAGTGTGGGGACAGCAGAATGATACTGGGTGAGGGTGTTCTGGTGGGGGAATGGTCAGTTTGGAAGAGGAGTGTGGGGACAGCAGAATGATACTGGGTGAGGGTGTTCTGGTGGGGGAATGGTCAGTTTGGAAGAGGAGTGTGGGGACAGCAGAATGATACTGGGTGAGGGTGTTCTGGTGGGGGAATGGTCAGTTTGGAAGAGGAGTGTGGGGACAGCAGAATGATACTGGGTGAGGGTGTTCTGGTGGGGGAATGGTCAGTTTGGAAGAGGAGTGTGGGGACAGCAGAATGATACTGGCTGAGGGTGTTCTGGTGGGGGAATGGTTAGTTTGGAGGAAGAGTGAGGGGCAGCAGAATGATACTGGGTGAGGGTGTTCTGGTGGGGGAATGGTCAGTTTTGGGAGGAGTGTGGGGACAGCAGAAGGATACTGGGTGAGGGTGTTCTGGTGGGGGAATGGTCAGTTTGGAAGAGGAGTGTGGGGACAGCAGAATGATACTGGGTGAGGGTGTTCTGGTGGGGGAATGGTCAGTTTGGAAGAGGAGTGTGGGGACAGCAGAATGATACTGGCTGAGGGTGTTCTGGTGGGGGAATGGTTAGTTTGGAGGAAGAGTGAGGGGCAGCAGAATGATACTGGGTGAGGGTGTTCTGGTGGGGGAATGGTTAGTTTTGGGAGGAGTGTGGGGATAGCAGAATGATACTGGCTGAGGGTGTTCTGGTGGGGAAATGGACAGTTTGGAAGAGGAGTGTGGGGACAGCAGAATGATACTGGCTGAGGGTGTTCTGGTGGGGGAATGGTTAGTTTGGAGGAAGAGTGAGGGGCAGCAGAATGATACTGGCTGAGGGTGTTCTGGTGGGGGAATGGTCAGTTTTGGGAGGAGTGTGGGGATAGCAGAATGATACTGGCTGAGGGTGTTCTGGTGGGGGAATGGTTAGTTTGGAGGAAGAGTGAGGGGCAGCAGAATGATACTGGGTGAGGGTGTTCTGGTGGGGGAATGGTCAGTTTTGGGAGGAGTGTGGGGACAGCAGAATGATACTGGTTGGGGGTGTTCTGGTGGGGGAATGGTCAGTTTGGAAGAGGAGTGTGGGGACAGCAGAATGATGCTGGGTGAGGGTGTTCTGGTGGGGGAATGGTCAGTTTGGAAGAGGAGTGTGGGGACAGCAGAATGATACTGGGTGAGGGTGTTCTGGTGGGGGAATGGTCAGTTTGGAAGAGGAGTGTGGGGACAGCAGAAGGATACTGGGTGGGGGTGTTCTGGTGGGGGAATGCTCAGTTTTGGGAGGAGTGTGGGGACAGCAGAATGATGCTGGGTGAGGGTGTTCTGGTGGGGGAATGGTCAGTTTTGGGAGGAGTGTGGGGACAGCAGAATGATACTGGCTGAGGGTGTTCTGGTGGGGGAATGGTCAGTTTTGGGAGGCGTGTGGGGGCAGCAGAAGGATGCTGGTTGAGGGTGTTCTGGTGGGGGAATGGTCAGTTTTGGGAGGCGTGTGGGGGCAGCAGAATGAGGCTGGTTGGGGGTGTTCTGGTGGGGGAATGGTCAGTTTTGGGAGGCGTGTGGGGGCAGCAGAATGATGCTGGTTGAGGGTGTTCTGGTGGGGGAATGGTTAGTTTTGGGAGGAGTGTGGGGATAGCAGAATGATACTGGCTGAGGGTGTTCTGGTGGGGGAATGGTCAGTTTTGGGAGGCGTGTGGGGACAGCAGAATGATGCTGGTTGAGGGTGTTCTGGTGGGGGAGTGGTCAGTTTGGAAGAGGAGTGTGGGGACAGCAGAAGGATACTGGCTGAGGGTGTTCTGGTGGGGGAATGGTCAGTTTGGAAGAGGAGTGTGGGGACAGCAGAATGATACTGGGTGAGGGTGTTCTGGTGGGGGAATGGTTAGTTTGGAAGAGGAGTGTGGGGACAGCAGAAGGATACTGGGTGAGGGTGTTCTGGTGGGGGAATGGTCAGTTTGGAAGAGGAGTGTGGGGACAGCAGAAGGATACTGGGTGGGGGTGTTCTGGTGGGGGAATGGTCAGTTTTGGGAGGAGTGTGGGGACAGCAGAATGATGCTGGGTGAGGGTGTTCTGGTGGGGGAATGGTCAGTTTTGGGAGGAGTGTGGGGACAGCAGAATGATACTGGCTGAGGGTGTTCTGGTGGGGGAATGGTCAGTTTTGGGAGGCGTGTGGGGGCAGCAGAAGGATGCTGGTTGAGGGTGTTCTGGTGGGGGAATGGTCAGTTTTGGGAGGCGTGTGGGGGCAGCAGCATGATGCTGGTTGGGGGTGTTCTGGTGGGGGAATGGTCAGTTTTGGGAGGCGTGTGGGGGCAGCAGAATGATGCTGGTTGAGGTTGTTCTGGTGGGGGAATGGTTAGTTTTGTGAGGAGTGTGGGGATAGCAGAATGATACTGGCTGAGGGTGTTCTGGTGGGGGAATGGTCAGTTTGGAAGAGGAGTGTGGGGACAGCAGAATGATACTGGCTGAGGGTGTTCTGGTGGGGGAATGGTTAGTTTGGAGGAAGAGTGAGGGGCAGCAGAATGATACTGGGTGAGGGTGTTCTGGTGGGGGAATGGTCAGTTTTGGGAGGAGTGTGGGGACAGCAGAAGGATACTGGGTGAGGGTGTTCTGGTGGGGGAATGGTCAGTTTGGAAGAGGAGTGTGGGGACAGCAGAATGATACTGGCTGATTGTGTTCTGGTGGGGGAATGGTTAGTTTGGAGGAAGAGTGAGGGGCAGCAGAATGATACTGGCTGAGGGTGTTCTGGTGGGGGAATGGTCAGTTTTGGGAGGAGTGTGGGGATAGCAGAATGATACTGGCTGAGGGTGTTCTGGTCGGGGAATGGTCAGTTTGGAGGAAGAGTGAGGGGCAGCAGAATGATACTGGGTGAGGGTGTTCTGGTGGGGGAATGGTCAGTTTTGGGAGGAGTGTGGGGACAGCAGAATGATACTGGTTGGGGGTGTTCTGGTGGGGGAATGGTCAGTTTGGAAGAGGAGTGTGGGGACAGCAGAATGACACTGGGTGAGGGTGTTCTGGTGGGGGAATGGTCAGTTTGGAAGAGGAGTGTGGGGACAGCAGAATGATACTGGGTGAGGGTGTTCTGGTGGGGGAATGGTCAGTTTGGAAGAGGAGTGTGGGGACAGCAGAAGGATACTGGGTGAGGGTGTTCTGGTGGGGGAATGCTCAGTTTTGGGAGGAGTGTGGGGACAGCAGAATGATGCTGGGTGAGGGTGTTCTGGTGGGGGAATGGTCAGTTTTGGGAGGAGTGTGGGGACAGCAGAATGATACTGGCTGAGGGTGTTCTGGTGGGGGAATGGTCAGTTTTGGGAGGCGTGTGGGGGCAGCAGAAGGATGCTGGTTGAGGGTGTTCTGGTGGGGGAATGGTCAGTTTTGGGAGGCGTGTGGGGGCAGCAGAATGAGGCTGGTTGGGGGTGTTCAGGTGGGGGAATGGTCAGTTTTGGGAGGCGTGTGGGGGCAGCAGAATGATGCTGGTTGAGGGTGTTCTGGTGGGGGAATGGTTAGTTTTGGGAGGAGTGTGGGGATAGCAGAATGATACTGGCTGAGGGTGTTCTGGTGGGGGAATGGTCAGTTTTGGGAGGCGTGTGGGGGCAGCAGAATGATGCTGGTTGAGGGTGTTCTGGTGGGGGAATGGTCAGTTTTGGGAGGCGTGTGGGGACAGCAGAATGATACTGGTTGAGGGTGTTCTGGTGGGGGAGTGGTCAGTTTGGAAGAGGAGTGTGGGGACAGCAGAAGGATACTGGCTGAGGGTGTTCTGGTGGGGGAATGGTCAGTTTGGAAGAGGAGTGTGGGGACAGCAGAATGATACTGGGTGAGGGTGTTCTGGTGGGGGAATGGTTAGTTTGGAAGAGGAGTGTGGGGACAGCAGAAGGATACTGGGTGAGGGTGTTCTGGTGGGGGAATGGTCAGTTTGGAAGAGGAGTGTGGGGACAGCAGAAGGATACTGGGTGGGGGTGTTCTGGTGGGGGAATGGTCAGTTTTGGGAGGAGTGTGGGGACAGCAGAATGATGCTGGGTGAGGGTGTTCTGGTGGGGGAATGGTCAGTTTTGGGAGGAGTGTGGGGACAGCAGAATGATACTGGCTGAGGGTGTTCTGGTGGGGGAATGGTCAGTTTTGGGAGGCGTGTGGGGGCAGCAGAAGGATGCTGGTTGAGGGTGTTCTGGTGGGGGAATGGTCATTTTTGGGAGGCGTGTGGGGGCAGCAGCATGATGCTGGTTGGGGGTGTTCTGGTGGGGGAATGGTCAGTTTTGGGAGGCGTGTGGGGGCAGCAGAATGATGCTGGTTGAGGTTGTTCTGGTGGGGGAATGGTTAGTTTTGTGAGGAGTGTGGGGATAGCAGAATGATACTGGCTTAGGGTGTTCTGGTGGGGGAATGGTCAGTTTTGGGAGGCGTGTGGGGGCAGCAGAATGATGCTGGTTGAGGGTGTTCTGGTGGGGGAATGGTCAGTTTTGGGAGGCGTGTGGGGACAGCAGAATGATACTGGTTGAGGGTGTTCTGGTGGGGGAGTGGTCAGTTTGGAAGAGGAGTGTGGGGACAGCAGAAGGATACTGGCTGAGGGTGTTCTGGTGGGGGAATGGTCAGTTTGGAAGAGGAGTGTGGGGACAGCAGAATGATACTGGGTGAGGGTGTTCTGGTGGGGGAATGGTTAGTTTGGAAGAGGAGTGTGGGGACAGCAGAAGGATACTGGGTGAGGGTGTTCTGGTGGGGGAATGGTCAGTTTGGAAGAGGAGTGTGGGGACAGCAGAATGATACTGGGTGAGGGTGTTCTGGTCGGGAAATGGACAGTTTGTAGGAGCAGTGTGGGGATAGCAGAATGATACTGGGTGAGGGTGTTCTGGTGGGGGAATGGTCAGTTTGGAAGAGGAGTGTGGGGACAGCAGAATGATACTGGCTGAGGGTGTTCTGGTGGGGGAATGGTCAGTTTTGGGAGGAGTGTGGGGACAGCAGAATGATACTGGGTGAGGGTGTTCTGGTGGGGAAATGGACAGTTTTGGGAGGAGTGTGGGGACAGCAGAAGGATACTGGGTGAGGGTGTTCTGGTGGGGGAATGGTTAGTTTGGAAGAGGAGTGTGGGGACAGCAGAATGATACTGGGTGAGGGTGTTCTGGTGGGGGAATGGTTAGTTTGGAAGAGGAGTGTGGGGACAGCAGAATGATACTGGGTGAGGGTGTTCTGGTGGGGAAATGGACAGTTTGGAGGAGCAGTGTGGGGACAGCAGAATGATACTGGGTGAGGGTGTTCTGGTGGGGGAATGGTCAGTTTGGAAGAGGAGTGTGGGGACAGCAGAATGATACTGGGTGAGGGTGTTCTGGTGGGGGAATGGTTAGTTTGGAAGAGGAGTGTGGGGACAGCAGAATGATACTGGGTGAGGGTGTTCTGGTGGGGGAATGGTCAGTTTGGAAGAGGAGTGTGGGGACAGCAGAATGATACTGGGTGAGGGTGTTCTGGTGGGGGAATGGTTAGTTTGGAAGAGGAGTGTGGGGACAGCAGAATGATACTGGGTGAGGGTGTTCTGGTGGGGGAATGGTCAGTTTGGAAGAGGAGTGTGGGGACAGCAGAATGATACTGGCTGAGGGTGTTCTGGTGGGGGAATGGTTAGTTTGGAGGAAGAGTGAGGGGCAGCAGAATGATACTGGGTGAGGGTGTTCTGGTGGGGGAATGGTTAGTTTTGGGAGGAGTGTGGGGATAGCAGAATGATACTGGCTGAGGGTGTTCTGGTGGGGAAATGGACAGTTTGGAAGAGGAGTGTGGGGACAGCAGAATGATACTGGGTGAGGGTGTTCTGGTGGGGGAATGGTTAGTTTGGAGGAAGAGTGAGGGGCAGCAGAATGATACTGGCTGAGGGTGTTCTGGTGGGGGAATGGTTAGTTTGGAGGAAGAGTGAGGGGCAGCAGAATGATACTGGGTGAGGGTGTTCTGGTGGGGGAATGGTCAGTTTGGAAGAGGAGTGTGGGGACAGCAGAATGATACTGGGTGAGGGTGTTCTGGTGGGGGAATGGTCAGTTTGGAAGAGGAGTGTGGGGACAGCAGAATGATACTGGGTGAGGGTGTTCTGGTGGGGGAATGGTCAGTTTGGAAGAGGAGTGTGGGGACAGCAGAATGATACTGGGTGAGGGTGTTCTGGTGGGGGAATGGTTAGTTTGGAGGAAGAGTGAGGGGCAGCAGAATGATACTGGGTGAGGGTGTTCTGGTGGGGGAATGGTCAGTTTTGGGAGGAGTGTGGGGACAGTAGAAGGATACTGGGTGAGGGTGTTCTGGTGGGGGAATGGTCAGTTTGGAAGAGGAGTGTGGGGACAGCAGAATGATACTGGGTGAGGGTGTTCTGGTGGGGGAATGGTCAGTTTGGAAGAGGAGTGTGGGGACAGCAGAATGATACTGGGTGAGGGTGTTCTGGTGGGGGAATGGTCAGTTTGGAAGAGGAGTGTGGGGACAGCAGAATGATACTGGCTGAGGGTGTTCTGGTGGGGGAATGGTTAGTTTGGAGGAAGAGTGAGGGGCAGCAGAATGATACTGGGTGAGGGTGTTCTGGTGGGGGAATGGTCAGTTTTGGGAGGAGTGTGGGGACAGCAGAATGATACTGGGTGAGGGTGTTCTGGTGGGGGAATGGTCAGTTTGGAAGAGGAGTGTGGGGACAGCAGAATGATACTGGGTGAGGGTGTTCTGGTGGGGGAATGGTCAGTTTGGAAGAGGAGTGTGGGGACAGCAGAATGATACTGGGTGAGGGTGTTCTGGTGGGGGAATGGTCAGTTTGGAAGAGGAGTGTGGGGACAGCAGAATGATACTGGGTGAGGGTGTTCTGGTGGGGGAATGGTCAGTTTGGAAGAGGAGTGTGGGGACAGCAGAATGATACTGGCTGAGGGTGTTCTGGTGGGGGAATGGTTAGTTTGGAGGAAGAGTGAGGGGCAGCAGAATGATACTGGGTGAGGGTGTTCTGGTGGGGGAATGGTCAGTTTTGGGAGGAGTGTGGGGACAGCAGAAGGATACTGGGTGAGGGTGTTCTGGTGGGGGAATGGTCAGTTTGGAAGAGGAGTGTGGGGACAGCAGAATGATACTGGGTGAGGGTGTTCTGGTGGGGGAATGGTCAGTTTGGAAGAGGAGTGTGGGGACAGCAGAATGATACTGGCTGAGGGTGTTCTGGTGGGGGAATGGTTAGTTTGGAGGAAGAGTGAGGGGCAGCAGAATGATACTGGGTGAGGGTGTTCTGGTGGGGGAATGGTTAGTTTTGGGAGGAGTGTGGGGATAGCAGAATGATACTGGCTGAGGGTGTTCTGGTGGGGAAATGGACAGTTTGGAAGAGGAGTGTGGGGACAGCAGAATGATACTGGCTGAGGGTGTTCTGGTGGGGGAATGGTTAGTTTGGAGGAAGAGTGAGGGGCAGCAGAATGATACTGGCTGAGGGTGTTCTGGTGGGGGAATGGTCAGTTTTGGGAGGAGTGTGGGGATAGCAGAATGATACTGGCTGAGGGTGTTCTGGTGGGGGAATGGTTAGTTTGGAGGAAGAGTGAGGGGCAGCAGAATGATACTGGGTGAGGGTGTTCTGGTGGGGGAATGGTCAGTTTTGGGAGGAGTGTGGGGACAGCAGAATGATACTGGTTGGGGGTGTTCTGGTGGGGGAATGGTCAGTTTGGAAGAGGAGTGTGGGGACAGCAGAATGATGCTGGGTGAGGGTGTTCTGGTGGGGGAATGGTCAGTTTGGAAGAGGAGTGTGGGGACAGCAGAATGATACTGGGTGAGGGTGTTCTGGTGGGGGAATGGTCAGTTTGGAAGAGGAGTGTGGGGACAGCAGAAGGATACTGGGTGGGGGTGTTCTGGTGGGGGAATGGTCAGTTTTGGGAGGAGTGTGGGGACAGCAGAATGATGCTGGGTGAGGGTGTTCTGGTGGGGGAATGGTCAGTTTTGGGAGGAGTGTGGGGACAGCAGAATGATACTGGCTGAGGGTGTTCTGGTGGGGGAATGGTCAGTTTTGGGAGGCGTGTGGGGGCAGCAGAAGGATGCTGGTTGAGGGTGTTCTGGTGGGGGAATGGTCAGTTTTGGGAGGCGTGTGGGGGCAGCAGAATGAGGCTGGTTGGGGGTGTTCTGGTGGGGGAATGGTCAGTTTTGGGAGGCGTGTGGGGGCAGCAGAATGATGCTGGTTGAGGGTGTTCTGGTGGGGGAATGGTTAGTTTTGGGAGGAGTGTGGGGATAGCAGAATGATACTGGCTGAGGGTGTTCTGGTGGGGGAATGGTCAGTTTTGGGAGGCGTGTGGGGACATCAGAATGATGCTGGTTGAGGGTGTTCTGGTGGGGGAGTGGTCAGTTTGGAAGAGGAGTGTGGGGACAGCAGAAGGATACTGGCTGAGGGTGTTCTGGTGGGGGAATGGTCAGTTTGGAAGAGGAGTGTGGGGACAGCAGAATGATACTGGGTGAGGGTGTTCTGGTGGGGGAATGGTTAGTTTGGAAGAGGAGTGTGGGGACAGCAGAAGGATACTGGGTGAGGGTGTTCTGGTGGGGGAATGGTCAGTTTGGAAGAGGAGTGTGGGGACAGCAGAAGGATACTGGGTGGGGGTGTTCTGGTGGGGGAATGGTCAGTTTTGGGAGGAGTGTGGGGACAGCAGAATGATGCTGGGTGAGGGTGTTCTGGTGGGGGAATGGTCAGTTTTGGGAGGAGTGTGGGGACAGCAGAATGATACTGGCTGAGGGTGTTCTGGTGGGGGAATGGTCAGTTTTGGGAGGCGTGTGGGGGCAGCAGAAGGATGCTGGTTGAGGGTGTTCTGGTGGGGGAATGGTCAGTTTTGGGAGGCGTGTGGGGGCAGCAGCATGATGCTGGTTGGGGGTGTTCTGGTGGGGGAATGGTCAGTTTTGGGAGGCGTGTGGGGGCAGCAGAATGATGCTGGTTGAGGTTGTTCTGGTGGGGGAATGGTTAGTTTTGTGAGGAGTGTGGGGATAGCAGAATGATACTGGCTGAGGGTGTTCTGGTGGGGGAATGGTCAGTTTTGGGAGGCGTGTGGGGGCAGCAGAATGATGCTGGTTGAGGGTGTTCTGGTGGGGGAATGGTCAGTTTTGGGAGGCGTGTGGGGACAGCAGAATGATGCTGGTTGAGGGTGTTCTGGTGGGGGAGTGGTCAGTTTGGAAGAGGAGTGTGGGGACAGCAGAAGGATACTGGCTGAGGGTGTTCTGGTGGGGGAATGGTCAGTTTGGAAGAGGAGTGTGGGGACAGCAGAATGATACTGGGTGAGGGTGTTCTGGTGGGGGAATGGTTAGTTTGGAAGAGGAGTGTGGGGACAGCAGAAGGATACTGGGTGAGGGTGTTCTGGTGGGGGAATGGTCAGTTTGGAAGAGGAGTGTGGGGACAGCAGAATGATACTGGGTGAGGGTGTTCTGGTCGGGAAATGGACAGTTTGTAGGAGCAGTGTGGGGATAGCAGAATGATACTGGGTGAGGGTGTTCTGGTGGGGGAATTGTCAGTTTGGAAGAGGAGTGTGGGGACAGCAGAATGATACTGGCTGAGGGTGTTCTGGTGGGGGAATGGTCAGTTTTGGGAGGAGTGTGGGGACAGCAGAATGATACTGGGTGAGGGTGTTCTGGTGGGGAAATGGACAGTTTTGGGAGGAGTGTGGGGACAGCAGAAGGATACTGGGTGAGGGTGTTCTGGTGGGGGAATGGTTAGTTTGGAAGAGGAGTGTGGGGACAGCAGAATGATACTGGGTGAGGGTGTTCTGGTGGGGGAATGGTTAGTTTGGAAGAGGAGTGTGGGGACAGCAGAATGATACTGGGTGAGGGTGTTCTGGTGGGGAAATGGACAGTTTGGAGGAGCAGTGTGGGGACAGCAGAATGATACTGGGTGAGGGTGTTCTGGTGGGGGAATGGTCAGTTTGGAAGAGGAGTGTGGGGACAGCAGAAGGATACTGGGTGAGGGTGTTCTGGTGGGGGAATGGTTAGTTTTGGGAGGAGTGTGGGGACAGCAGAAGGATACTGGGTGGGGGTGTTCTGGTGGGGGAATGGTCAGTTTTGGGAGGAGTGTGGGGACAGCAGAATGATACTGGGTGAGGGTGTTCTGGTGGGGGAATAGTTAGTTTGGAGGAAGAGTGAGGGGCAGCAGAATGATACTGGTTGAGGGTGTTCTGGTGGGGGAATGGTTAGTTTTGGGAGGAGTGTGGGGATAGCAGAATGATACTGGGTGAGGGTGTTCTGGTGGGGAAATGGTCAGTTTTGGGAGCAGTGTGGGGACAGCAGAATGATACTGCGTGGGGGTGTTTTGGTGGGGGTGTTCTGAAAGGAGATGGCCAGTTTAGTGGAGGAGCTTGGGGAATTAGAATAATACTGGGTGGGGTCTTCAGTTCCGGGGATGGGGAGGGCAGAATACAAAATTATACAGGATATATATTATACTTGATTCACCAGCTATACAAACTTTCTAGAACCTCACAACCTTCAGGTTTTCATTCCTAATGAACTAACACCATGAAGTACAAGGTGGAACTAAACCCAACTCACTCACTCATTCCCACGGAACTGACACACTGAAGTACAAGGTGGCACTAAACCCAACTCACTCACTCACTCCCATTGAGCTGACGCTCTGAAGTACAAGGTGGAACTAAACCCAACTCAATCACTCACTCCCATTGAGCTGACGCTTTGAAGTACAAGGTGGAACTAAACCCAACTCACTCACTCATTCCCACTGAACTGACACACTGAAGTACAAGGTGGCACTAAACCCAACTCACTCATTCCCACTGAACTGACACACTGAAGTACAAGGTGGCACTAAACCCAACTCACTCACTCACTCCCATTGAGCTGACGCTCTGAAGTACAAGGTGGCACTAAACCCAACTCACTCACTCACTCCCATTGAGCTGACACTCTGAAGTACAGGGTGGCAATAAACCCAACTCACTCACTCCCATTGAGCTGACGCTCTGAAGTACAAGGTGGAACTAAACCCAACTCACTCACTCATTCACACTGAACTGACACACTGAAGTACAAGGTGGAACTAAACCCAACTCACTCACTCACTCCCACAGGACTGACACTCTGAAGTACAAGGTGGCACTAAACCCAACTCACTCACTCATTCCCACTGAACTGACACACTGAAGTACAAGGTGGAACTAAACCCAACTCACTCACTCACTCCCACTGGACTGACACACTGAAGTACAAGGTGGCACTAAACCCAACTCACTCACTCACTCCCACAGGACTGACACTCTGAAGTACAAGGTGGCACTAAACCCAACTCACTCACTCATTCCCACTGAACTGACACACTGAAGTACAAGGTGGAACTAAACCCAACTCACTCACTCACTCCCACTGGACTGACACACTGAAGTACAAGGTGGCACTAAACCCAACTCACTCACTCACTCCCACTGAACTGACACTATGAAGTTCAAGCACAGAGCTGCAATCACTAGGAATCGGAAATAAAGGGAAGTGAATAGAAATATAGGGGATGAGGTAAAGATCGTCTTTGGTCCCTAAAATAAACTTCTGATTTTGAGAAACATATCAGCTGGATACATTTGTGTAGAGCAGACAGCCATATACATGTAGATCACAGAAATATGCCAGTTATCTATCAAGGGCCTATCGGCTCTTAGGTATATGGGAATACTGTTAGCAGTGAATGCCTCAAGTCTTTCCCAACTGAACTGCGGTCACCTAGTTCATTATCTGACAGTTACGTACTCGGGGCATTGGAATATTCTGCTGATTAATGAATGCCAGCTTAAGGTCAGGCCAACACTACAATCCTATGCATAATGTGACAATTGAGAAGACAGCACATGCGAGAGAAGAAGCAGAAATAATGTTTTGTCCCATGAAATAAACTTTTGTCCCTTCAAAATTCATTGCAATTCATTTGGTGGTAACATTTATTCTATGGCAGGTGGGTTAGCCTTGTGGATAACGTGTTGGCTCAACTCCCCAAATGGGTGAAATGTATGAAGCCCATTTCTGGTGTCCCCACGCCATGATATTGCTCGCTCGCTCACTCACTCACTCACTCACTCACTCTCCAGAAAAATATATTACAAAAAACTATAGACAGGACAAGGGCTCAACAAATACGTTCCAAACAGGTCTCTTGAGGAAAACAGCTTTTTGTCTCAACTGAAAAGACGTACAGTAACATGAGATAATGTTGGGATGGGCATCAATGACATCACACCTATTCTACTATGCTTCAATACTTGTCCATTTCAACATGTTTCCTGAAATTAGTGAACAATTTTACCCCAGAACAACGATTAATTCTGAGGAATTTGCCCATTCTAGATATACCAAAAATATGACATTTGTTGTCTTAAAATACACGTTTTCTGTTATTTAATTTTATCATTACTTGTCGATTGATTGAAAATACAAACAGCATGTCTGCATAGGTCAAGCGAGGAATATTTGAGTTCTCTCTAAATGCCTTTTTTCAGTTTTGAAATACAGACATCTAGGTACATTCTAAACACGTTCTAAACACGTTCTAAACACATTCTAAACACGTCATACTGCTTAATGGTATACTTCACACAGCTGTTACATATTGGCGACATTCGAAATGTTAGTGGACAAACTGTCATTAGAACCATATCTACAATACACGCGTAGATATGCAAACATGTGAAAATGGTTAAAATTTCAAACGCTATTTCTGACACAAATGTTACACTTTTGTCTCTTTGAGATTTCGTTCACGGTCAGTTTCCTTTTCTCATCTATACTGTGTTATATAGATTTATGAAAATACACGCATTCAAAATAGCCATTTGTAGATAGTCGCATCTGAACAGACGATCCAGTGATTGACATCATGAGCGTCGATCTGCGCAGTTGCGAAAAGATGACATGCGCTCATACGCGATGACATGCGCTCATAAGACAGCAATTCCGACCAGCTGATCCCCATTGTCGACTCTTAAGACAAGCATGGGCTGCCAATAACCAGAACGAAAACAGACCTTCACGGGGAAATCTTATACACTTTCCATATATTTCGTATTGGCTTATTCCCAAAGCAGAAGTAAAAAACGCTGAGATAAACAATCCCTTTCAGTTTGTTTATATTGTTTTGTTCATACCAGTTATTATTGACACTGCGAATTGTTTATTAATGGGCAAAGCTGCAAACACTGTATCCACGCAAAAAGCGATTGTTTACAAACATACACCACGTGCTTTTCTATTTATAGCCTTTTCTCATTGCGCAAGTCTATTAATAAAAACCGGATGTTGTGATTTGCCGTGCTGAATTTTGATGTTTACGTGTGAGTTCATTCTTTTCCTGTACATTGCGACAGTATACTTTTATCCCTAGGTTTGTAAACGTATAGTTATGTAAACGATAATATTTTAACTGAAAATATGTTTATACTCTCTGACAGGATCGTTTAGCGAAGCAACAAAGCGCTTTCCTACTACACGTGACTGTGCTTTGAAACTGGCAAGAACAGCCACCCCTGTACCGGACAGAGCGAGTTTGAGTGGGATGCAGGGTTCTCTGGCGGACACTAGCCCCAGTGTACTGTACCCTGTCAGTCTCAATGGGAGGTAGGGTTCACTGGTCAGTGTTGGACACCAGCCACCTCTGTACTGTACACTGTCAGTCATAACTGTAGGTAGGGTTGACCGGTCAGTGTTGGACACCAGCCACCTCTGTACTGTACACTTTTAGTCTCAGTGAGAGGTAGGGTTTACTGGTCAGTGCTGGAAACCAGCCACCTCTGTACTGTACACTGTCAGTCTTAATGGGAGGTAGTGTTCACTGGTCAGTGCTGGATGTCAGCCACCTCTGCACAGTACACTGTCAGTCTATATGGGAGGTAGGGTTGACCGGACAGTGCTGGACACCAGCCACCTCTGTACTGTACACTGTCAGTCTAAATGGGAGGTAGGGTTCACTGGTCAGTGCTGAACACCAGCCACCTCAGTACTGTACACTGTCAGTCATAATTGGAGGTAGGGTTGACCGGTCAGTGTTGGACACCAGCCACCTCTGTACTGTACACTTTTAGTCTAAATGGGAGGTAGGGTTCACTGGTCAGTGCTGAACACCAGCCACCTCTGCACTGTACACTGTCTGTCTAAATGGCAGGTACTCATCACTGGTCAATGTTGGACACCAGCCACCTCTACACTGTACACTTTTAGTCTCAGTGGGAGGTAGGGTTCACTGGTCAGTGTTGGACACCATCCACCCCTGCACTGTACACTGTCAGTCCTACAGGGAGGTAGGGTTGACCGGTCAGTGCTGGACACCAGCCACCTCTGTACTGTACACTGTCAGTCTCAATGGCAGGTACTCATCACTGGTCCGTGTTGGACACCATCCACCCCTGCACTGTACACTGGCAGTCTATATGGGAGGTAGGTTTGACCGGACAGTCAGTCTTAGACCGTCCATAATTAATTCTGTGTTTCTCATCTCCTGCCTCCCGTAAAAATCCCACCCACCAATAGAATAAGAAATACAGTTTTATTTTCAAACTTTGCGCCGCCGATTCTCAATTGTACACTGCCCGTTAAATAAAATGCCTCACCCCAAGAAAAAAATAAAAAATGAGCTTAAAAAAACGAAAAGGAAAAGTGAATTTTCAGCCTGAAGCAACTCTTGCATCCTTACTCCCCCTCACAACTTGAGATTGCCATCCACTATTTTTTATGATCTGACAATATTAAGAATTTGTGATTTTCATGCACATACATGGTAGTCAACTAAACAATATCTTGTATCACTGGTAGGGAACTTGGTTACAGTGAGAGTTGAGTCTTTGTGATTTTTGCGACATTAACTTTAGGATTGGTTGCAGGGTCCTTGTGATTACATCTGTAAGGTGAAGGTAAGGTACAATAAATGTCCTGTTGACATCCAAGATTGGCCATAACGGGAATTAATTCCATGTTTACCTCAATGCCATGTTCCTTCAGGATTGGTTATAGCTATATTACACAGAAAACCCTTAATAATCATGTAAGTCATAAATTGTAATTTTCATAAGTTGGTAATAATTTATTGATAAATTTAAAAACAATGATTGAATAAATTATTGAAGGATGCACAATCACCATTCTGACTGGGTTTAGTGTCCACCATAAAGAAGCATGTTCTGTTTAATCAGCCGAAAGCAGACACATATTTAAATGTGATGCGAGATGAGATGCTTTATAGTGACTGAAGTTTTGATTATGAAACTGATGTAATGGAAAATTCATTCTTGGTTACAGATAATTCAAAATCGCCAAAATGAAATTGAGGGGACAAAATTCCCGAAATCTTGTTCATGAATCAGATTTGGATGTTTCTATTAATGTATCTGTGGTGTCTAAATATTATATGAATGTTTGAAGCCATAATTTATACTGAATCTAAAATTTTCATATTTCGTCTCTCAATTGTCTCATGTCAGGATATTTTTGACTAGAACATTCATAAGTGGTCAAGTGTAGTGTCGTGATATTTGTCCCATGCTTTTTATTCAACCATGAAACGTATGAATATTGAGGGAATCACTGATAGTGGAACTGTGCAGGATTGGTTCACTTTGGCTGAAAATCTCCAGGTATAAATATTGCTGTAAGGCACACCTGTCATATCATATACTTTTGGGCAACATTTTCTCAATGCTTAGATTTACTTCAGCATCATGTGTGGGATTAAAACAGCCACCAGTTGCCACTTGAACAAGGATGTGACACTACTGTGTGTTCCTCAAGCCTGTAGGGTGTATTCACATGTTGTGTTAAAAGAGACAATGCTTTACATTTCAAAGTCTAATTATGACAGATAGCACTGTAATTTATATTATCTATAACAATGCGTAGATCACAATAATCATCAAAATCATCATGAACATTGACTTCAATGTCTTCTTCAGAGAAAGGGTAGGTGGGGTAGTCTAGTGGTTAAACCGTTCGCTTGTCATGCCGAAGACCCGGGTTCCATTCCACACATGGGTACAACGTGTGACGCCCACTTTCTGGGGTCCCCCGCCGTGATATCGCTGGAATAATCTAAAAGCAGCATAAAGCCAAACTCACTCACTCACTCTTCAGACAATATTTGCTTTGTACAGATTATGTGGGTTAAGCATAATGCCATTGTGAATTGAGCTTTGTACTATCTATTTGTATATGTTCCATTTTGACAGGTAAGGGTATTGTGACTGTCAATCACTGGCAGGTGCTCGTTAAAATGTTTTATAGGCTAGAGAACTGTACATGATGCTCACAAACTGTCCCTTGAGTTAACAAATGCATCATCTTATCATATACTAGATCATATGGGTGGCTGAAGTTCTTCATTATGATATTTTTTTTCTTTTAATTTTTTTTTTTTTTTTAGGATAATCTTGATGTTTTACTCATCTTTATCATCAAAATGACTTTCATTGCAAATTATGATTAAACTGATGTCTATGCTATTGCTATATCATCCTTGATATCTCCAGGGGATACGTTCCGATGAATCTCCACTCTACCCTGGAGGTTCTACTACACTAAATCACAACTCAAACGGACAGAGGCCTGTGACAGCTGTGAGTGGATGAAACAGTGTAAGATATTTATGTGTTTTAAAAGCCCATCCATCCAGTAATTAAAACTCACCTCAGTTTTAAGTCTTCAGTGCTGTCATTTTTTATCACCGTGACTTATGTCAAATTGGTGACTTTTGGTGTGGAATGGAGGGTTGATGTGTTCCGCTTCCTGTGCTGGGAAAAATCTCAGACAAGTTGGACAGAATTTGTGTTTCATTGTAGTTTAAAGGCCAGACTGTACCCCTATGTACATGAATTGTCTGTTGATAGCCTGCATTAAAAAATATATATATATAAGGTTATTGTAGAAGTCTATGGGAAAACATTTGGTGTCGTGTAAGCAGTAGGGTTCCAGCTCATTCATACTTTACATGCTTTACTGTGCAGAACATGTCACAAACCCTTGTTTTAAATGTAGACATTGCAACATGTCAGTTCTTCCTGTCTGACCCCTCGTGCATGTGAATCAACTTAAGTTTCTTTCCTTCTTTTAATAAAATCCCCCTTTTTTCACACATATTACATTTCAAAATTATATTTTATTTACCTACAACTGTTTCATTGCTGTTTTGGATTTTATGACTTGACATTTAATATAATCTCAACATTATTATAAGCTTGCAGAATGCCTGTTGGTGAATGGGGAGGTGTATATGCACATATACAGCAGAAACAGAAGCCTTCACATCCAATGTGGTATTTTGACGAGTCGGTCTGAAGTCCATTTGCCCTTTTCTGCGATATGCCTTACCACCATTGTATAAGTTGCAGTACTTAGACATGTAGGTACATACATTTAAGTACCCCAGTCCAGTTAAAGCACCACAATGTCTGACTGGGCACTTCCACCACTCCGTCATTGTCATCCATTAGAAATTTCTGACCACACTTTCTTAATGCCTCACTGTGCAGTATTTCAGTTTGCCAGACATAACTTAACGGCTGGACATGAACCCAAGAAGCTGATTAGATGTAAATAATAACAACTGACCCTTGTTGAATGTAATGTTATGGGTCTGACTTCACATTTTATTGACATGAGCGTGTGTGATGTCTTTAAATTATCTCCTTTGTTTACCCATATACAATATGTCTTCCTGTCACCCAGTAACCCATAAATTATTGCAGAGAAACAAAGTTTTAGCTGATATTTCCAAATACTGCTACCTGTGATTAGAAATATTCAGTGTAGGGCAGGGTAACCAATAAATTTCCAAAATTATGAGGATATTTTCATTTTGTACACTCTAAACTTGCTTATACGTGAAACTGTCAAGTCTAACAACCTCAAAACAATACACAGTAAACAGTTTTGATTTCCTGGAAGTTTTTTAAGTCTTAGCTTGATGAATCAATAGATTCAAGAGTAAGTTCCTATCATGCTGTTGTCTAAGAGTGCTTTCATCTGTTTCAGGGGCCATTTGCCTTCATCAACAAACAGGCGGCAAGGTACACTGATCAGTGTGTCAGACTGCTAGGCATTATGCATCTCCTCATTTACTACTTTCTGACAAACTTCATCAACCAACCTCAACTATGTCAAGATGTTAAAGCTGCTTAATGTGAAATCTCTTCAGTTTCTGGCCTGCATTCCATGATTTTTGTCATTCAAAATATATTCTGGGTTGGTATGATCTAGGCAGCCCCTGTCATGCATGGAATTATTCCATGACCCTCTTCTTTTGTGAAATAGGAGCAAACTCCCATGGTATATGCATGATTTGAAAACTTTCCCTATGAAAGCAGAAATGATTTTTTGCAAAGCTTTGATGAAATAGACATGATGTAACTCTTACACCTTTGTCAGTGCAGCAACTCTTTGTTCTTGTGTCAGTAGATCTTTTGGACAGGAGAAAGTATTGAAGTTTTATGCAATTTTTGTCTGAGAAGTTACATGTATATACAGTACATAAACCACAGATTGGCCCAGTGCGGATGCAGATCATTTTTTCTACAGGTTCTACTACACTAAATCAGAATCACATGCACCCCAAGGGAGAACC
>NW_027133964.1:0-34325 GCF_037392515.1 Haliotis asinina
TGTGTGTGTTTTTATCTATCAGTAATTTTTTCACAAAGTGAAGGTACTAATGGACTGTTCTGTACAATAAACTGTACGAACAATTAACCTGCCATGAAATATATGTGAAGCGTTGATGATGTGACACCTGAATAGGGCAACGCCAGGGTGATGTAAGTGAAAACTGGAACCTGTCCCAAGCATACTTACCTGGCACAGGCTTTACAGTGATCCGCAAGGCTGTGGGCCCGGGGCGAGACCTTTCCATTGCACCTCGGTTTGGTTGACCCCTGCGATCGTCCCAAATGTGGACGACTCGGGTGCGCAATTTATAAGTGTGGGGGACTGCGTTCGCGCTCTCCCCTTGAAAATCAACCCCAAAAATAGATATTTTCAGTTGACACTTCCCCCACTTCCAAATCACTTGAAGATGATTGTTTTCCCGTGTGTGTATGTGCAAACTATGTGTTTTTAATGCGCATGTGTTAATCTGTTTGCTGTGGCAAAAGTATATGTTTAAAGCAAGTCTGAGTTTGATGTATTTCAGATGGGATCGCTTTGTCAGCCAGTTGTTGTGTTTGGACTGTCAAGTTGTCTCCCCTGCGTCCCGGATCAGAGATGCACGTGCATGCAGTCTAAATGGAAATAAATCCGTCTGTGTGTGTTTTTATCTATCAGTAATTTTTTCACAAAGTGAAGGTACTAATGGACTGTTCTGTACAATAAACTGTACGAACAATTAACCTGCCATGAAATATATGTGAAGCGTTGATGATGTGACACCTGAATAGGGCAACGCCAGGGTGATGTAAGTGAAAACTGGAACCTGTCCCAAGCATACTTACCTGGCACAGGCTTTACAGTGATCCGCAAGGCTGTGGGCCCGGGGCGAGACCTTTCCATTGCACCTCGGTTTGGTTGACCCCTGCGATCGTCCCAAATGTGGACGACTCGGGTGCGCAATTTATAAGTGTGGGGGACTGCGTTCGCGCTCTCCCCTTGAAAATCAACCCCAAAAATAGATATTTTCAGTTGACACTTCCCCCACTTCCAAATCACTTGAAGATGATTGTTTTCCCGTGTGTGTATGTGCAAACTATGTGTTTTTAATGCGCATGTGTTAATCTGTTTGCTGTGGCAAAAGTATATGTTTAAAGCAAGTCTGAGTTTGATGTATTTCAGATGGGATCGCTTTGTCAGCCAGTTGTTGTGTTTGGACTGTCAAGTTGTCTCCCCTGCGTCCCGGATCAGAGATGCACGTGCATGCAGTCTAAATGGAAATAAATCCGTCTGTGTGTGTTTTTATCTATCAGTAATTTTTTCACAAAGTGAAGGTACTAATGGACTGTTCTGTACAATAAACTGTACGAACAATTAACCTGCCATGAAATATATGTGAAGCGTTGATGATGTGACACCTGAATAGGGCAACGCCAGGGTGATGTAAGTGAAAACTGGAACCTGTCCCAAGCATACTTACCTGGCACAGGCTTTACAGTGATCCGCAAGGCTGTGGGCCCGGGGCGAGACCTTTCCATTGCACCTCGGTTTGGTTGACCCCTGCGATCGTCCCAAATGTGGACGACTCGGGTGCGCAATTTATAAGTGTGGGGGACTGCGTTCGCGCTCTCCCCTTGAAAATCAACCCCAAAAATAGATATTTTCAGTTGACACTTCCCCCACTTCCAAATCACTTGAAGATGATTGTTTTCCCGTGTGTGTATGTGCAAACTATGTGTTTTTAATGCGCATGTGTTAATCTGTTTGCTGTGGCAAAAGTATATGTTTAAAGCAAGTCTGAGTTTGATGTATTTCAGATGGGATCGCTTTGTCAGCCAGTTGTTGTGTTTGGACTGTCAAGTTGTCTCCCCTGCGTCCCGGATCAGAGATGCACGTGCATGCAGTCTAAATGGAAATAAATCCGTCTGTGTGTGTTTTTATCTATCAGTAATTTTTTCACAAAGTGAAGGTACTAATGGACTGTTCTGTACAATAAACTGTACGAACAATTAACCTGCCATGAAATATATGTGAAGCGTTGATGATGTGACACCTGAATAGGGCAACGCCAGGGTGATGTAAGTGAAAACTGGAACCTGTCCCAAGCATACTTACCTGGCACAGGCTTTACAGTGATCCGCAAGGCTGTGGGCCCGGGGCGAGACCTTTCCATTGCACCTCGGTTTGGTTGACCCCTGCGATCGTCCCAAATGTGGACGACTCGGGTGCGCAATTTATAAGTGTGGGGGACTGCGTTCGCGCTCTCCCCTTGAAAATCAACCCCAAAAATAGATATTTTCAGTTGACACTTCCCCCACTTCCAAATCACTTGAAGATGATTGTTTTCCCGTGTGTGTATGTGCAAACTATGTGTTTTTAATGCGCATGTGTTAATCTGTTTGCTGTGGCAAAAGTATATGTTTAAAGCAAGTCTGAGTTTGATGTATTTCAGATGGGATCGCTTTGTCAGCCAGTTGTTGTGTTTGGACTGTCAAGTTGTCTCCCCTGCGTCCCGGATCAGAGATGCACGTGCATGCAGTCTAAATGGAAATAAATCCGTCTGTGTGTGTTTTTATCTATCAGTAATTTTTTCACAAAGTGAAGGTACTAATGGACTGTTCTGTACAATAAACTGTACGAACAATTAACCTGCCATGAAATATATGTGAAGCGTTGATGATGTGACACCTGAATAGGGCAACGCCAGGGTGATGTAAGTGAAAACTGGAACCTGTCCCAAGCATACTTACCTGGCACAGGCTTTACAGTGATCCGCAAGGCTGTGGGCCCGGGGCGAGACCTTTCCATTGCACCTCGGTTTGGTTGACCCCTGCGATCGTCCCAAATGTGGACGACTCGGGTGCGCAATTTATAAGTGTGGGGGACTGCGTTCGCGCTCTCCCCTTGAAAATCAACCCCAAAAATAGATATTTTCAGTTGACACTTCCCCCACTTCCAAATCACTTGAAGATGATTGTTTTCCCGTGTGTGTATGTGCAAACTATGTGTTTTTAATGCGCATGTGTTAATCTGTTTGCTGTGGCAAAAGTATATGTTTAAAGCAAGTCTGAGTTTGATGTATTTCAGATGGGATCGCTTTGTCAGCCAGTTGTTGTGTTTGGACTGTCAAGTTGTCTCCCCTGCGTCCCGGATCAGAGATGCACGTGCATGCAGTCTAAATGGAAATAAATCCGTCTGTGTGTGTTTTTATCTATCAGTAATTTTTTCACAAAGTGAAGGTACTAATGGACTGTTCTGTACAATAAACTGTACGAACAATTAACCTGCCATGAAATATATGTGAAGCGTTGATGATGTGACACCTGAATAGGGCAACGCCAGGGTGATGTAAGTGAAAACTGGAACCTGTCCCAAGCATACTTACCTGGCACAGGCTTTACAGTGATCCGCAAGGCTGTGGGCCCGGGGCGAGACCTTTCCATTGCACCTCGGTTTGGTTGACCCCTGCGATCGTCCCAAATGTGGACGACTCGGGTGCGCAATTTATAAGTGTGGGGGACTGCGTTCGCGCTCTCCCCTTGAAAATCAACCCCAAAAATAGATATTTTCAGTTGACACTTCCCCCACTTCCAAATCACTTGAAGATGATTGTTTTCCCGTGTGTGTATGTGCAAACTATGTGTTTTTAATGCGCATGTGTTAATCTGTTTGCTGTGGCAAAAGTATATGTTTAAAGCAAGTCTGAGTTTGATGTATTTCAGATGGGATCGCTTTGTCAGCCAGTTGTTGTGTTTGGACTGTCAAGTTGTCTCCCCTGCGTCCCGGATCAGAGATGCACGTGCATGCAGTCTAAATGGAAATAAATCCGTCTGTGTGTGTTTTTATCTATCAGTAATTTTTTCACAAAGTGAAGGTACTAATGGACTGTTCTGTACAATAAACTGTACGAACAATTAACCTGCCATGAAATATATGTGAAGCGTTGATGATGTGACACCTGAATAGGGCAACGCCAGGGTGATGTAAGTGAAAACTGGAACCTGTCCCAAGCATACTTACCTGGCACAGGCTTTACAGTGATCCGCAAGGCTGTGGGCCCGGGGCGAGACCTTTCCATTGCACCTCGGTTTGGTTGACCCCTGCGATCGTCCCAAATGTGGACGACTCGGGTGCGCAATTTATAAGTGTGGGGGACTGCGTTCGCGCTCTCCCCTTGAAAATCAACCCCAAAAATAGATATTTTCAGTTGACACTTCCCCCACTTCCAAATCACTTGAAGATGATTGTTTTCCCGTGTGTGTATGTGCAAACTATGTGTTTTTAATGCGCATGTGTTAATCTGTTTGCTGTGGCAAAAGTATATGTTTAAAGCAAGTCTGAGTTTGATGTATTTCAGATGGGATCGCTTTGTCAGCCAGTTGTTGTGTTTGGACTGTCAAGTTGTCTCCCCTGCGTCCCGGATCAGAGATGCACGTGCATGCAGTCTAAATGGAAATAAATCCGTCTGTGTGTGTTTTTATCTATCAGTAATTTTTTCACAAAGTGAAGGTACTAATGGACTGTTCTGTACAATAAACTGTACGAACAATTAACCTGCCATGAAATATATGTGAAGCGTTGATGATGTGACACCTGAATAGGGCAACGCCAGGGTGATGTAAGTGAAAACTGGAACCTGTCCCAAGCATACTTACCTGGCACAGGCTTTACAGTGATCCGCAAGGCTGTGGGCCCGGGGCGAGACCTTTCCATTGCACCTCGGTTTGGTTGACCCCTGCGATCGTCCCAAATGTGGACGACTCGGGTGCGCAATTTATAAGTGTGGGGGACTGCGTTCGCGCTCTCCCCTTGAAAATCAACCCCAAAAATAGATATTTTCAGTTGACACTTCCCCCACTTCCAAATCACTTGAAGATGATTGTTTTCCCGTGTGTGTATGTGCAAACTATGTGTTTTTAATGCGCATGTGTTAATCTGTTTGCTGTGGCAAAAGTATATGTTTAAAGCAAGTCTGAGTTTGATGTATTTCAGATGGGATCGCTTTGTCAGCCAGTTGTTGTGTTTGGACTGTCAAGTTGTCTCCCCTGCGTCCCGGATCAGAGATGCACGTGCATGCAGTCTAAATGGAAATAAATCCGTCTGTGTGTGTTTTTATCTATCAGTAATTTTTTCACAAAGTGAAGGTACTAATGGACTGTTCTGTACAATAAACTGTACGAACAATTAACCTGCCATGAAATATATGTGAAGCGTTGATGATGTGACACCTGAATAGGGCAACGCCAGGGTGATGTAAGTGAAAACTGGAACCTGTCCCAAGCATACTTACCTGGCACAGGCTTTACAGTGATCCGCAAGGCTGTGGGCCCGGGGCGAGACCTTTCCATTGCACCTCGGTTTGGTTGACCCCTGCGATCGTCCCAAATGTGGACGACTCGGGTGCGCAATTTATAAGTGTGGGGGACTGCGTTCGCGCTCTCCCCTTGAAAATCAACCCCAAAAATAGATATTTTCAGTTGACACTTCCCCCACTTCCAAATCACTTGAAGATGATTGTTTTCCCGTGTGTGTATGTGCAAACTATGTGTTTTTAATGCGCATGTGTTAATCTGTTTGCTGTGGCAAAAGTATATGTTTAAAGCAAGTCTGAGTTTGATGTATTTCAGATGGGATCGCTTTGTCAGCCAGTTGTTGTGTTTGGACTGTCAAGTTGTCTCCCCTGCGTCCCGGATCAGAGATGCACGTGCATGCAGTCTAAATGGAAATAAATCCGTCTGTGTGTGTTTTTATCTATCAGTAATTTTTTCACAAAGTGAAGGTACTAATGGACTGTTCTGTACAATAAACTGTACGAACAATTAACCTGCCATGAAATATATGTGAAGCGTTGATGATGTGACACCTGAATAGGGCAACGCCAGGGTGATGTAAGTGAAAACTGGAACCTGTCCCAAGCATACTTACCTGGCACAGGCTTTACAGTGATCCGCAAGGCTGTGGGCCCGGGGCGAGACCTTTCCATTGCACCTCGGTTTGGTTGACCCCTGCGATCGTCCCAAATGTGGACGACTCGGGTGCGCAATTTATAAGTGTGGGGGACTGCGTTCGCGCTCTCCCCTTGAAAATCAACCCCAAAAATAGATATTTTCAGTTGACACTTCCCCCACTTCCAAATCACTTGAAGATGATTGTTTTCCCGTGTGTGTATGTGCAAACTATGTGTTTTTAATGCGCATGTGTTAATCTGTTTGCTGTGGCAAAAGTATATGTTTAAAGCAAGTCTGAGTTTGATGTATTTCAGATGGGATCGCTTTGTCAGCCAGTTGTTGTGTTTGGACTGTCAAGTTGTCTCCCCTGCGTCCCGGATCAGAGATGCACGTGCATGCAGTCTAAATGGAAATAAATCCGTCTGTGTGTGTTTTTATCTATCAGTAATTTTTTCACAAAGTGAAGGTACTAATGGACTGTTCTGTACAATAAACTGTACGAACAATTAACCTGCCATGAAATATATGTGAAGCGTTGATGATGTGACACCTGAATAGGGCAACGCCAGGGTGATGTAAGTGAAAACTGGAACCTGTCCCAAGCATACTTACCTGGCACAGGCTTTACAGTGATCCGCAAGGCTGTGGGCCCGGGGCGAGACCTTTCCATTGCACCTCGGTTTGGTTGACCCCTGCGATCGTCCCAAATGTGGACGACTCGGGTGCGCAATTTATAAGTGTGGGGGACTGCGTTCGCGCTCTCCCCTTGAAAATCAACCCCAAAAATAGATATTTTCAGTTGACACTTCCCCCACTTCCAAATCACTTGAAGATGATTGTTTTCCCGTGTGTGTATGTGCAAACTATGTGTTTTTAATGCGCATGTGTTAATCTGTTTGCTGTGGCAAAAGTATATGTTTAAAGCAAGTCTGAGTTTGATGTATTTCAGATGGGATCGCTTTGTCAGCCAGTTGTTGTGTTTGGACTGTCAAGTTGTCTCCCCTGCGTCCCGGATCAGAGATGCACGTGCATGCAGTCTAAATGGAAATAAATCCGTCTGTGTGTGTTTTTATCTATCAGTAATTTTTTCACAAAGTGAAGGTACTAATGGACTGTTCTGTACAATAAACTGTACGAACAATTAACCTGCCATGAAATATATGTGAAGCGTTGATGATGTGACACCTGAATAGGGCAACGCCAGGGTGATGTAAGTGAAAACTGGAACCTGTCCCAAGCATACTTACCTGGCACAGGCTTTACAGTGATCCGCAAGGCTGTGGGCCCGGGGCGAGACCTTTCCATTGCACCTCGGTTTGGTTGACCCCTGCGATCGTCCCAAATGTGGACGACTCGGGTGCGCAATTTATAAGTGTGGGGGACTGCGTTCGCGCTCTCCCCTTGAAAATCAACCCCAAAAATAGATATTTTCAGTTGACACTTCCCCCACTTCCAAATCACTTGAAGATGATTGTTTTCCCGTGTGTGTATGTGCAAACTATGTGTTTTTAATGCGCATGTGTTAATCTGTTTGCTGTGGCAAAAGTATATGTTTAAAGCAAGTCTGAGTTTGATGTATTTCAGATGGGATCGCTTTGTCAGCCAGTTGTTGTGTTTGGACTGTCAAGTTGTCTCCCCTGCGTCCCGGATCAGAGATGCACGTGCATGCAGTCTAAATGGAAATAAATCCGTCTGTGTGTGTTTTTATCTATCAGTAATTTTTTCACAAAGTGAAGGTACTAATGGACTGTTCTGTACAATAAACTGTACGAACAATTAACCTGCCATGAAATATATGTGAAGCGTTGATGATGTGACACCTGAATAGGGCAACGCCAGGGTGATGTAAGTGAAAACTGGAACCTGTCCCAAGCATACTTACCTGGCACAGGCTTTACAGTGATCCGCAAGGCTGTGGGCCCGGGGCGAGACCTTTCCATTGCACCTCGGTTTGGTTGACCCCTGCGATCGTCCCAAATGTGGACGACTCGGGTGCGCAATTTATAAGTGTGGGGGACTGCGTTCGCGCTCTCCCCTTGAAAATCAACCCCAAAAATAGATATTTTCAGTTGACACTTCCCCCACTTCCAAATCACTTGAAGATGATTGTTTTCCCGTGTGTGTATGTGCAAACTATGTGTTTTTAATGCGCATGTGTTAATCTGTTTGCTGTGGCAAAAGTATATGTTTAAAGCAAGTCTGAGTTTGATGTATTTCAGATGGGATCGCTTTGTCAGCCAGTTGTTGTGTTTGGACTGTCAAGTTGTCTCCCCTGCGTCCCGGATCAGAGATGCACGTGCATGCAGTCTAAATGGAAATAAATCCGTCTGTGTGTGTTTTTATCTATCAGTAATTTTTTCACAAAGTGAAGGTACTAATGGACTGTTCTGTACAATAAACTGTACGAACAATTAACCTGCCATGAAATATATGTGAAGCGTTGATGATGTGACACCTGAATAGGGCAACGCCAGGGTGATGTAAGTGAAAACTGGAACCTGTCCCAAGCATACTTACCTGGCACAGGCTTTACAGTGATCCGCAAGGCTGTGGGCCCGGGGCGAGACCTTTCCATTGCACCTCGGTTTGGTTGACCCCTGCGATCGTCCCAAATGTGGACGACTCGGGTGCGCAATTTATAAGTGTGGGGGACTGCGTTCGCGCTCTCCCCTTGAAAATCAACCCCAAAAATAGATATTTTCAGTTGACACTTCCCCCACTTCCAAATCACTTGAAGATGATTGTTTTCCCGTGTGTGTATGTGCAAACTATGTGTTTTTAATGCGCATGTGTTAATCTGTTTGCTGTGGCAAAAGTATATGTTTAAAGCAAGTCTGAGTTTGATGTATTTCAGATGGGATCGCTTTGTCAGCCAGTTGTTGTGTTTGGACTGTCAAGTTGTCTCCCCTGCGTCCCGGATCAGAGATGCACGTGCATGCAGTCTAAATGGAAATAAATCCGTCTGTGTGTGTTTTTATCTATCAGTAATTTTTTCACAAAGTGAAGGTACTAATGGACTGTTCTGTACAATAAACTGTACGAACAATTAACCTGCCATGAAATATATGTGAAGCGTTGATGATGTGACACCTGAATAGGGCAACGCCAGGGTGATGTAAGTGAAAACTGGAACCTGTCCCAAGCATACTTACCTGGCACAGGCTTTACAGTGATCCGCAAGGCTGTGGGCCCGGGGCGAGACCTTTCCATTGCACCTCGGTTTGGTTGACCCCTGCGATCGTCCCAAATGTGGACGACTCGGGTGCGCAATTTATAAGTGTGGGGGACTGCGTTCGCGCTCTCCCCTTGAAAATCAACCCCAAAAATAGATATTTTCAGTTGACACTTCCCCCACTTCCAAATCACTTGAAGATGATTGTTTTCCCGTGTGTGTATGTGCAAACTATGTGTTTTTAATGCGCATGTGTTAATCTGTTTGCTGTGGCAAAAGTATATGTTTAAAGCAAGTCTGAGTTTGATGTATTTCAGATGGGATCGCTTTGTCAGCCAGTTGTTGTGTTTGGACTGTCAAGTTGTCTCCCCTGCGTCCCGGATCAGAGATGCACGTGCATGCAGTCTAAATGGAAATAAATCCGTCTGTGTGTGTTTTTATCTATCAGTAATTTTTTCACAAAGTGAAGGTACTAATGGACTGTTCTGTACAATAAACTGTACGAACAATTAACCTGCCATGAAATATATGTGAAGCGTTGATGATGTGACACCTGAATAGGGCAACGCCAGGGTGATGTAAGTGAAAACTGGAACCTGTCCCAAGCATACTTACCTGGCACAGGCTTTACAGTGATCCGCAAGGCTGTGGGCCCGGGGCGAGACCTTTCCATTGCACCTCGGTTTGGTTGACCCCTGCGATCGTCCCAAATGTGGACGACTCGGGTGCGCAATTTATAAGTGTGGGGGACTGCGTTCGCGCTCTCCCCTTGAAAATCAACCCCAAAAATAGATATTTTCAGTTGACACTTCCCCCACTTCCAAATCACTTGAAGATGATTGTTTTCCCGTGTGTGTATGTGCAAACTATGTGTTTTTAATGCGCATGTGTTAATCTGTTTGCTGTGGCAAAAGTATATGTTTAAAGCAAGTCTGAGTTTGATGTATTTCAGATGGGATCGCTTTGTCAGCCAGTTGTTGTGTTTGGACTGTCAAGTTGTCTCCCCTGCGTCCCGGATCAGAGATGCACGTGCATGCAGTCTAAATGGAAATAAATCCGTCTGTGTGTGTTTTTATCTATCAGTAATTTTTTCACAAAGTGAAGGTACTAATGGACTGTTCTGTACAATAAACTGTACGAACAATTAACCTGCCATGAAATATATGTGAAGCGTTGATGATGTGACACCTGAATAGGGCAACGCCAGGGTGATGTAAGTGAAAACTGGAACCTGTCCCAAGCATACTTACCTGGCACAGGCTTTACAGTGATCCGCAAGGCTGTGGGCCCGGGGCGAGACCTTTCCATTGCACCTCGGTTTGGTTGACCCCTGCGATCGTCCCAAATGTGGACGACTCGGGTGCGCAATTTATAAGTGTGGGGGACTGCGTTCGCGCTCTCCCCTTGAAAATCAACCCCAAAAATAGATATTTTCAGTTGACACTTCCCCCACTTCCAAATCACTTGAAGATGATTGTTTTCCCGTGTGTGTATGTGCAAACTATGTGTTTTTAATGCGCATGTGTTAATCTGTTTGCTGTGGCAAAAGTATATGTTTAAAGCAAGTCTGAGTTTGATGTATTTCAGATGGGATCGCTTTGTCAGCCAGTTGTTGTGTTTGGACTGTCAAGTTGTCTCCCCTGCGTCCCGGATCAGAGATGCACGTGCATGCAGTCTAAATGGAAATAAATCCGTCTGTGTGTGTTTTTATCTATCAGTAATTTTTTCACAAAGTGAAGGTACTAATGGACTGTTCTGTACAATAAACTGTACGAACAATTAACCTGCCATGAAATATATGTGAAGCGTTGATGATGTGACACCTGAATAGGGCAACGCCAGGGTGATGTAAGTGAAAACTGGAACCTGTCCCAAGCATACTTACCTGGCACAGGCTTTACAGTGATCCGCAAGGCTGTGGGCCCGGGGCGAGACCTTTCCATTGCACCTCGGTTTGGTTGACCCCTGCGATCGTCCCAAATGTGGACGACTCGGGTGCGCAATTTATAAGTGTGGGGGACTGCGTTCGCGCTCTCCCCTTGAAAATCAACCCCAAAAATAGATATTTTCAGTTGACACTTCCCCCACTTCCAAATCACTTGAAGATGATTGTTTTCCCGTGTGTGTATGTGCAAACTATGTGTTTTTAATGCGCATGTGTTAATCTGTTTGCTGTGGCAAAAGTATATGTTTAAAGCAAGTCTGAGTTTGATGTATTTCAGATGGGATCGCTTTGTCAGCCAGTTGTTGTGTTTGGACTGTCAAGTTGTCTCCCCTGCGTCCCGGATCAGAGATGCACGTGCATGCAGTCTAAATGGAAATAAATCCGTCTGTGTGTGTTTTTATCTATCAGTAATTTTTTCACAAAGTGAAGGTACTAATGGACTGTTCTGTACAATAAACTGTACGAACAATTAACCTGCCATGAAATATATGTGAAGCGTTGATGATGTGACACCTGAATAGGGCAACGCCAGGGTGATGTAAGTGAAAACTGGAACCTGTCCCAAGCATACTTACCTGGCACAGGCTTTACAGTGATCCGCAAGGCTGTGGGCCCGGGGCGAGACCTTTCCATTGCACCTCGGTTTGGTTGACCCCTGCGATCGTCCCAAATGTGGACGACTCGGGTGCGCAATTTATAAGTGTGGGGGACTGCGTTCGCGCTCTCCCCTTGAAAATCAACCCCAAAAATAGATATTTTCAGTTGACACTTCCCCCACTTCCAAATCACTTGAAGATGATTGTTTTCCCGTGTGTGTATGTGCAAACTATGTGTTTTTAATGCGCATGTGTTAATCTGTTTGCTGTGGCAAAAGTATATGTTTAAAGCAAGTCTGAGTTTGATGTATTTCAGATGGGATCGCTTTGTCAGCCAGTTGTTGTGTTTGGACTGTCAAGTTGTCTCCCCTGCGTCCCGGATCAGAGATGCACGTGCATGCAGTCTAAATGGAAATAAATCCGTCTGTGTGTGTTTTTATCTATCAGTAATTTTTTCACAAAGTGAAGGTACTAATGGACTGTTCTGTACAATAAACTGTACGAACAATTAACCTGCCATGAAATATATGTGAAGCGTTGATGATGTGACACCTGAATAGGGCAACGCCAGGGTGATGTAAGTGAAAACTGGAACCTGTCCCAAGCATACTTACCTGGCACAGGCTTTACAGTGATCCGCAAGGCTGTGGGCCCGGGGCGAGACCTTTCCATTGCACCTCGGTTTGGTTGACCCCTGCGATCGTCCCAAATGTGGACGACTCGGGTGCGCAATTTATAAGTGTGGGGGACTGCGTTCGCGCTCTCCCCTTGAAAATCAACCCCAAAAATAGATATTTTCAGTTGACACTTCCCCCACTTCCAAATCACTTGAAGATGATTGTTTTCCCGTGTGTGTATGTGCAAACTATGTGTTTTTAATGCGCATGTGTTAATCTGTTTGCTGTGGCAAAAGTATATGTTTAAAGCAAGTCTGAGTTTGATGTATTTCAGATGGGATCGCTTTGTCAGCCAGTTGTTGTGTTTGGACTGTCAAGTTGTCTCCCCTGCGTCCCGGATCAGAGATGCACGTGCATGCAGTCTAAATGGAAATAAATCCGTCTGTGTGTGTTTTTATCTATCAGTAATTTTTTCACAAAGTGAAGGTACTAATGGACTGTTCTGTACAATAAACTGTACGAACAATTAACCTGCCATGAAATATATGTGAAGCGTTGATGATGTGACACCTGAATAGGGCAACGCCAGGGTGATGTAAGTGAAAACTGGAACCTGTCCCAAGCATACTTACCTGTCACAGGCTTTACAGTGATCCGCAAGGCTGTGGGCCCGGGGCGAGACCTTTCCATTGCACCTCGGTTTGGTTGACCCCTGCGATCGTCCCAAATGTGGACGACTCGGGTGCGCAATTTATAAGTGTGGGGGACTGCGTTCGCGCTCTCCCCTTGAAAATCAACCCCAAAAATAGATATTTTCAGTTGACACTTCCCCCACTTCCAAATCACTTGAAGATGATTGTTTTCCCGTGTGTGTATGTGCAAACTATGTGTTTTTAATGCGCATGTGTTAATCTGTTTGCTGTGGCAAAAGTATATGTTTAAAGCAAGTCTGAGTTTGATGTATTTCAGATGGGATCGCTTTGTCAGCCAGTTGTTGTGTTTGGACTGTCAAGTTGTCTCCCCTGCGTCCCGGATCAGAGATGCACGTGCATGCAGTCTAAATGGAAATAAATCCGTCTGTGTGTGTTTTTATCTATCAGTAATTTTTTCACAAAGTGAAGGTACTAATGGACTGTTCTGTACAATAAACTGTACGAACAATTAACCTGCCATGAAATATATGTGAAGCGTTGATGATGTGACACCTGAATAGGGCAACGCCAGGGTGATGTAAGTGAAAACTGGAACCTGTCCCAAGCATACTTACCTGTCACAGGCTTTACAGTGATCCGCAAGGCTGTGGGCCCGGGGCGAGACCTTTCCATTGCACCTCGGTTTGGTTGACCCCTGCGATCGTCCCAAATGTGGACGACTCGGGTGCGCAATTTATAAGTGTGGGGGACTGCGTTCGCGCTCTCCCCTTGAAAATCAACCCCAAAAATAGATATTTTCAGTTGACACTTCCCCCACTTCCAAATCACTTGAAGATGATTGTTTTCCCGTGTGTGTATGTGCAAACTATGGTTTTTAATGCGCATGTGTTAATCTGTTTGCTGTGGCAAAAGTATATGTTTAAAGCAAGTCTGAGTTTGATGTATTTCAGATGGGATCGCTTTGTCAGCCAGTTGTTGTGTTTGGACTGTCAAGTTGTCTCCCCTGCGTCCCGGATCAGAGATGCACGTGCATGCAGTCTAAATGGAAATAAATCCGTCTGTGTGTGTTTTTATCTATCAGTAATTTTTTCACAAAGTGAAGGTACTAATGGACTGTTCTGTACAATAAACTGTACGAACAATTAACCTGCCATGAAATATATGTGAAGCGTTGATGATGTGACACCTGAATAGGGCAACGCCAGGGTGATGTAAGTGAAAACTGGAACCTGTCCCAAGCATACTTACCTGGCACAGGCTTTACAGTGATCCGCAAGGCTGTGGGCCCGGGGCGAGACCTTTCCATTGCACCTCGGTTTGGTTGACCCCTGCGATCGTCCCAAATGTGGACGACTCGGGTGCGCAATTTATAAGTGTGGGGGACTGCGTTCGCGCTCTCCCCTTGAAAATCAACCCCAAAAATAGATATTTTCAGTTGACACTTCCCCCACTTCCAAATCACTTGAAGATGATTGTTTTCCCGTGTGTGTATGTGCAAACTATGTGTTTTTAATGCGCATGTGTTAATCTGTTTGCTGTGGCAAAAGTATATGTTTAAAGCAAGTCTGAGTTTGATGTATTTCAGATGGGATCGCTTTGTCAGCCAGTTGTTGTGTTTGGACTGTCAAGTTGTCTCCCCTGCGTCCCGGATCAGAGATGCACGTGCATGCAGTCTAAATGGAAATAAATCCGTCTGTGTGTGTTTTTATCTATCAGTAATTTTTTCACAAAGTGAAGGTACTAATGGACTGTTCTGTACAATAAACTGTACGAACAATTAACCTGCCATGAAATATATGTGAAGCGTTGATGATGTGACACCTGAATAGGGCAACGCCAGGGTGATGTAAGTGAAAACTGGAACCTGTCCCAAGCATACTTACCTGGCACAGGCTTTACAGTGATCCGCAAGGCTGTGGGCCCGGGGCGAGACCTTTCCATTGCACCTCGGTTTGGTTGACCCCTGCGATCGTCCCAAATGTGGACGACTCGGGTGCGCAATTTATAAGTGTGGGGGACTGCGTTCGCGCTCTCCCCTTGAAAATCAACCCCAAAAATAGATATTTTCAGTTGACACTTCCCCCACTTCCAAATCACTTGAAGATGATTGTTTTCCCGTGTGTGTATGTGCAAACTATGTGTTTTTAATGCGCATGTGTTAATCTGTTTGCTGTGGCAAAAGTATATGTTTAAAGCAAGTCTGAGTTTGATGTATTTCAGATGGGATCGCTTTGTCAGCCAGTTGTTGTGTTTGGACTGTCAAGTTGTCTCCCCTGCGTCCCGGATCAGAGATGCACGTGCATGCAGTCTAAATGGAAATAAATCCGTCTGTGTGTGTTTTTATCTATCAGTAATTTTTTCACAAAGTGAAGGTACTAATGGACTGTTCTGTACAATAAACTGTACGAACAATTAACCTGCCATGAAATATATGTGAAGCGTTGATGATGTGACACCTGAATAGGGCAACGCCAGGGTGATGTAAGTGAAAACTGGAACCTGTCCCAAGCATACTTACCTGGCACAGGCTTTACAGTGATCCGCAAGGCTGTGGGCCCGGGGCGAGACCTTTCCATTGCACCTCGGTTTGGTTGACCCCTGCGATCGTCCCAAATGTGGACGACTCGGGTGCGCAATTTATAAGTGTGGGGGACTGCGTTCGCGCTCTCCCCTTGAAAATCAACCCCAAAAATAGATATTTTCAGTTGACACTTCCCCCACTTCCAAATCACTTGAAGATGATTGTTTTCCCGTGTGTGTATGTGCAAACTATGTGTTTTTAATGCGCATGTGTTAATCTGTTTGCTGTGGCAAAAGTATATGTTTAAAGCAAGTCTGAGTTTGATGTATTTCAGATGGGATCGCTTTGTCAGCCAGTTGTTGTGTTTGGACTGTCAAGTTGTCTCCCCTGCGTCCCGGATCAGAGATGCACGTGCATGCAGTCTAAATGGAAATAAATCCGTCTGTGTGTGTTTTTATCTATCAGTAATTTTTTCACAAAGTGAAGGTACTAATGGACTGTTCTGTACAATAAACTGTACGAACAATTAACCTGCCATGAAATATATGTGAAGCGTTGATGATGTGACACCTGAATAGGGCAACGCCAGGGTGATGTAAGTGAAAACTGGAACCTGTCCCAAGCATACTTACCTGGCACAGGCTTTACAGTGATCCGCAAGGCTGTGGGCCCGGGGCGAGACCTTTCCATTGCACCTCGGTTTGGTTGACCCCTGCGATCGTCCCAAATGTGGACGACTCGGGTGCGCAATTTATAAGTGTGGGGGACTGCGTTCGCGCTCTCCCCTTGAAAATCAACCCCAAAAATAGATATTTTCAGTTGACACTTCCCCCACTTCCAAATCACTTGAAGATGATTGTTTTCCCGTGTGTGTATGTGCAAACTATGTGTTTTTAATGCGCATGTGTTAATCTGTTTGCTGTGGCAAAAGTATATGTTTAAAGCAAGTCTGAGTTTGATGTATTTCAGATGGGATCGCTTTGTCAGCCAGTTGTTGTGTTTGGACTGTCAAGTTGTCTCCCCTGCGTCCCGGATCAGAGATGCACGTGCATGCAGTCTAAATGGAAATAAATCCGTCTGTGTGTGTTTTTATCTATCAGTAATTTTTTCACAAAGTGAAGGTACTAATGGACTGTTCTGTACAATAAACTGTACGAACAATTAACCTGCCATGAAATATATGTGAAGCGTTGATGATGTGACACCTGAATAGGGCAACGCCAGGGTGATGTAAGTGAAAACTGGAACCTGTCCCAAGCATACTTACCTGGCACAGGCTTTACAGTGATCCGCAAGGCTGTGGGCCCGGGGCGAGACCTTTCCATTGCACCTCGGTTTGGTTGACCCCTGCGATCGTCCCAAATGTGGACGACTCGGGTGCGCAATTTATAAGTGTGGGGGACTGCGTTCGCGCTCTCCCCTTGAAAATCAACCCCAAAAATAGATATTTTCAGTTGACACTTCCCCCACTTCCAAATCACTTGAAGATGATTGTTTTCCCGTGTGTGTATGTGCAAACTATGTGTTTTTAATGCGCATGTGTTAATCTGTTTGCTGTGGCAAAAGTATATGTTTAAAGCAAGTCTGAGTTTGATGTATTTCAGATGGGATCGCTTTGTCAGCCAGTTGTTGTGTTTGGACTGTCAAGTTGTCTCCCCTGCGTCCCGGATCAGAGATGCACGTGCATGCAGTCTAAATGGAAATAAATCCGTCTGTGTGTGTTTTTATCTATCAGTAATTTTTTCACAAAGTGAAGGTACTAATGGACTGTTCTGTACAATAAACTGTACGAACAATTAACCTGCCATGAAATATATGTGAAGCGTTGATGATGTGACACCTGAATAGGGCAACGCCAGGGTGATGTAAGTGAAAACTGGAACCTGTCCCAAGCATACTTACCTGGCACAGGCTTTACAGTGATCCGCAAGGCTGTGGGCCCGGGGCGAGACCTTTCCATTGCACCTCGGTTTGGTTGACCCCTGCGATCGTCCCAAATGTGGACGACTCGGGTGCGCAATTTATAAGTGTGGGGGACTGCGTTCGCGCTCTCCCCTTGAAAATCAACCCCAAAAATAGATATTTTCAGTTGACACTTCCCCCACTTCCAAATCACTTGAAGATGATTGTTTTCCCGTGTGTGTATGTGCAAACTATGTGTTTTTAATGCGCATGTGTTAATCTGTTTGCTGTGGCAAAAGTATATGTTTAAAGCAAGTCTGAGTTTGATGTATTTCAGATGGGATCGCTTTGTCAGCCAGTTGTTGTGTTTGGACTGTCAAGTTGTCTCCCCTGCGTCCCGGATCAGAGATGCACGTGCATGCAGTCTAAATGGAAATAAATCCGTCTGTGTGTGTTTTTATCTATCAGTAATTTTTTCACAAAGTGAAGGTACTAATGGACTGTTCTGTACAATAAACTGTACGAACAATTAACCTGCCATGAAATATATGTGAAGCGTTGATGATGTGACACCTGAATAGGGCAACGCCAGGGTGATGTAAGTGAAAACTGGAACCTGTCCCAAGCATACTTACCTGGCACAGGCTTTACAGTGATCCGCAAGGCTGTGGGCCCGGGGCGAGACCTTTCCATTGCACCTCGGTTTGGTTGACCCCTGCGATCGTCCCAAATGTGGACGACTCGGGTGCGCAATTTATAAGTGTGGGGGACTGCGTTCGCGCTCTCCCCTTGAAAATCAACCCCAAAAATAGATATTTTCAGTTGACACTTCCCCCACTTCCAAATCACTTGAAGATGATTGTTTTCCCGTGTGTGTATGTGCAAACTATGTGTTTTTAATGCGCATGTGTTAATCTGTTTGCTGTGGCAAAAGTATATGTTTAAAGCAAGTCTGAGTTTGATGTATTTCAGATGGGATCGCTTTGTCAGCCAGTTGTTGTGTTTGGACTGTCAAGTTGTCTCCCCTGCGTCCCGGATCAGAGATGCACGTGCATGCAGTCTAAATGGAAATAAATCCGTCTGTGTGTGTTTTTATCTATCAGTAATTTTTTCACAAAGTGAAGGTACTAATGGACTGTTCTGTACAATAAACTGTACGAACAATTAACCTGCCATGAAATATATGTGAAGCGTTGATGATGTGACACCTGAATAGGGCAACGCCAGGGTGATGTAAGTGAAAACTGGAACCTGTCCCAAGCATACTTACCTGGCACAGGCTTTACAGTGATCCGCAAGGCTGTGGGCCCGGGGCGAGACCTTTCCATTGCACCTCGGTTTGGTTGACCCCTGCGATCGTCCCAAATGTGGACGACTCGGGTGCGCAATTTATAAGTGTGGGGGACTGCGTTCGCGCTCTCCCCTTGAAAATCAACCCCAAAAATAGATATTTTCAGTTGACACTTCCCCCACTTCCAAATCACTTGAAGATGATTGTTTTCCCGTGTGTGTATGTGCAAACTATGTGTTTTTAATGCGCATGTGTTAATCTGTTTGCTGTGGCAAAAGTATATGTTTAAAGCAAGTCTGAGTTTGATGTATTTCAGATGGGATCGCTTTGTCAGCCAGTTGTTGTGTTTGGACTGTCAAGTTGTCTCCCCTGCGTCCCGGATCAGAGATGCACGTGCATGCAGTCTAAATGGAAATAAATCCGTCTGTGTGTGTTTTTATCTATCAGTAATTTTTTCACAAAGTGAAGGTACTAATGGACTGTTCTGTACAATAAACTGTACGAACAATTAACCTGCCATGAAATATATGTGAAGCGTTGATGATGTGACACCTGAATAGGGCAACGCCAGGGTGATGTAAGTGAAAACTGGAACCTGTCCCAAGCATACTTACCTGGCACAGGCTTTACAGTGATCCGCAAGGCTGTGGGCCCGGGGCGAGACCTTTCCATTGCACCTCGGTTTGGTTGACCCCTGCGATCGTCCCAAATGTGGACGACTCGGGTGCGCAATTTATAAGTGTGGGGGACTGCGTTCGCGCTCTCCCCTTGAAAATCAACCCCAAAAATAGATATTTTCAGTTGACACTTCCCCCACTTCCAAATCACTTGAAGATGATTGTTTTCCCGTGTGTGTATGTGCAAACTATGTGTTTTTAATGCGCATGTGTTAATCTGTTTGCTGTGGCAAAAGTATATGTTTAAAGCAAGTCTGAGTTTGATGTATTTCAGATGGGATCGCTTTGTCAGCCAGTTGTTGTGTTTGGACTGTCAAGTTGTCTCCCCTGCGTCCCGGATCAGAGATGCACGTGCATGCAGTCTAAATGGAAATAAATCCGTCTGTGTGTGTTTTTATCTATCAGTAATTTTTTCACAAAGTGAAGGTACTAATGGACTGTTCTGTACAATAAACTGTACGAACAATTAACCTGCCATGAAATATATGTGAAGCGTTGATGATGTGACACCTGAATAGGGCAACGCCAGGGTGATGTAAGTGAAAACTGGAACCTGTCCCAAGCATACTTACCTGGCACAGGCTTTACAGTGATCCGCAAGGCTGTGGGCCCGGGGCGAGACCTTTCCATTGCACCTCGGTTTGGTTGACCCCTGCGATCGTCCCAAATGTGGACGACTCGGGTGCGCAATTTATAAGTGTGGGGGACTGCGTTCGCGCTCTCCCCTTGAAAATCAACCCCAAAAATAGATATTTTCAGTTGACACTTCCCCCACTTCCAAATCACTTGAAGATGATTGTTTTCCCGTGTGTGTATGTGCAAACTATGTGTTTTTAATGCGCATGTGTTAATCTGTTTGCTGTGGCAAAAGTATATGTTTAAAGCAAGTCTGAGTTTGATGTATTTCAGATGGGATCGCTTTGTCAGCCAGTTGTTGTGTTTGGACTGTCAAGTTGTCTCCCCTGCGTCCCGGATCAGAGATGCACGTGCATGCAGTCTAAATGGAAATAAATCCGTCTGTGTGTGTTTTTATCTATCAGTAATTTTTTCACAAAGTGAAGGTACTAATGGACTGTTCTGTACAATAAACTGTACGAACAATTAACCTGCCATGAAATATATGTGAAGCGTTGATGATGTGACACCTGAATAGGGCAACGCCAGGGTGATGTAAGTGAAAACTGGAACCTGTCCCAAGCATACTTACCTGGCACAGGCTTTACAGTGATCCGCAAGGCTGTGGGCCCGGGGCGAGACCTTTCCATTGCACCTCGGTTTGGTTGACCCCTGCGATCGTCCCAAATGTGGACGACTCGGGTGCGCAATTTATAAGTGTGGGGGACTGCGTTCGCGCTCTCCCCTTGAAAATCAACCCCAAAAATAGATATTTTCAGTTGACACTTCCCCCACTTCCAAATCACTTGAAGATGATTGTTTTCCCGTGTGTGTATGTGCAAACTATGTGTTTTTAATGCGCATGTGTTAATCTGTTTGCTGTGGCAAAAGTATATGTTTAAAGCAAGTCTGAGTTTGATGTATTTCAGATGGGATCGCTTTGTCAGCCAGTTGTTGTGTTTGGACTGTCAAGTTGTCTCCCCTGCGTCCCGGATCAGAGATGCACGTGCATGCAGTCTAAATGGAAATAAATCCGTCTGTGTGTGTTTTTATCTATCAGTAATTTTTTCACAAAGTGAAGGTACTAATGGACTGTTCTGTACAATAAACTGTACGAACAATTAACCTGCCATGAAATATATGTGAAGCGTTGATGATGTGACACCTGAATAGGGCAACGCCAGGGTGATGTAAGTGAAAACTGGAACCTGTCCCAAGCATACTTACCTGGCACAGGCTTTACAGTGATCCGCAAGGCTGTGGGCCCGGGGCGAGACCTTTCCATTGCACCTCGGTTTGGTTGACCCCTGCGATCGTCCCAAATGTGGACGACTCGGGTGCGCAATTTATAAGTGTGGGGGACTGCGTTCGCGCTCTCCCCTTGAAAATCAACCCCAAAAATAGATATTTTCAGTTGACACTTCCCCCACTTCCAAATCACTTGAAGATGATTGTTTTCCCGTGTGTGTATGTGCAAACTATGTGTTTTTAATGCGCATGTGTTAATCTGTTTGCTGTGGCAAAAGTATATGTTTAAAGCAAGTCTGAGTTTGATGTATTTCAGATGGGATCGCTTTGTCAGCCAGTTGTTGTGTTTGGACTGTCAAGTTGTCTCCCCTGCGTCCCGGATCAGAGATGCACGTGCATGCAGTCTAAATGGAAATAAATCCGTCTGTGTGTGTTTTTATCTATCAGTAATTTTTTCACAAAGTGAAGGTACTAATGGACTGTTCTGTACAATAAACTGTACGAACAATTAACCTGCCATGAAATATTTGTGAAGCGTTGATGATGTGACACCTGAATAGGGCAACGCCAGGGTGATGTAAGTGAAAACTGGAACCTGTCCCAAGCATACTTACCTGGCACAGGCTTTACAGTGATCCGCAAGGCTGTGGGCCCGGGGCGAGACCTTTCCATTGCACCTCGGTTTGGTTGACCCCTGCGATCGTCCCAAATGTGGACGACTCGGGTGCGCAATTTATAAGTGTGGGGGACTGCGTTCGCGCTCTCCCCTTGAAAATCAACCCCAAAAATAGATATTTTCAGTTGACACTTCCCCCACTTCCAAATCACTTGAAGATGATTGTTTTCCCGTGTGTGTATGTGCAAACTATGTGTTTTTAATGCGCATGTGTTAATCTGTTTGCTGTGGCAAAAGTATATGTTTAAAGCAAGTCTGAGTTTGATGTATTTCAGATGGGATCGCTTTGTCAGCCAGTTGTTGTGTTTGGACTGTCAAGTTGTCTCCCCTGCGTCCCGGATCAGAGATGCACGTGCATGCAGTCTAAATGGAAATAAATCCGTCTGTGTGTGTTTTTATCTATCAGTAATTTTTTCACAAAGTGAAGGTACTAATGGACTGTTCTGTACAATAAACTGTACGAACAATTAACCTGCCATGAAATATATGTGAAGCGTTGATGATGTGACACCTGAATAGGGCAACGCCAGGGTGATGTAAGTGAAAACTGGAACCTGTCCCAAGCATACTTACCTGGCACAGGCTTTACAGTGATCCGCAAGGCTGTGGGCCCGGGGCGAGACCTTTCCATTGCACCTCGGTTTGGTTGACCCCTGCGATCGTCCCAAATGTGGACGACTCGGGTGCGCAATTTATAAGTGTGGGGGACTGCGTTCGCGCTCTCCCCTTGAAAATCAACCCCAAAAATAGATATTTTCAGTTGACACTTCCCCCACTTCCAAATCACTTGAAGATGATTGTTTTCCCGTGTGTGTATGTGCAAACTATGTGTTTTTAATGCGCATGTGTTAATCTGTTTGCTGTGGCAAAAGTATATGTTTAAAGCAAGTCTGAGTTTGATGTATTTCAGATGGGATCGCTTTGTCAGCCAGTTGTTGTGTTTGGACTGTCAAGTTGTCTCCCCTGCGTCCCGGATCAGAGATGCACGTGCATGCAGTCTAAATGGAAATAAATCCGTCTGTGTGTGTTTTTATCTATCAGTAATTTTTTCACAAAGTGAAGGTACTAATGGACTGTTCTGTACAATAAACTGTACGAACAATTAACCTGCCATGAAATATATGTGAAGCGTTGATGATGTGACACCTGAATAGGGCAACGCCAGGGTGATGTAAGTGAAAACTGGAACCTGTCCCAAGCATACTTACCTGGCACAGGCTTTACAGTGATCCGCAAGGCTGTGGGCCCGGGGCGAGACCTTTCCATTGCACCTCGGTTTGGTTGACCCCTGCGATCGTCCCAAATGTGGACGACTCGGGTGCGCAATTTATAAGTGTGGGGGACTGCGTTCGCGCTCTCCCCTTGAAAATCAACCCCAAAAATAGATATTTTCAGTTGACACTTCCCCCACTTCCAAATCACTTGAAGATGATTGTTTTCCCGTGTGTGTATGTGCAAACTATGTGTTTTTAATGCGCATGTGTTAATCTGTTTGCTGTGGCAAAAGTATATGTTTAAAGCAAGTCTGAGTTTGATGTATTTCAGATGGGATCGCTTTGTCAGCCAGTTGTTGTGTTTGGACTGTCAAGTTGTCTCCCCTGCGTCCCGGATCAGAGATGCACGTGCATGCAGTCTAAATGGAAATAAATCCGTCTGTGTGTGTTTTTATCTATCAGTAATTTTTTCACAAAGTGAAGGTACTAATGGACTGTTCTGTACAATAAACTGTACGAACAATTAACCTGCCATGAAATATATGTGAAGCGTTGATGATGTGACACCTGAATAGGGCAACGCCAGGGTGATGTAAGTGAAAACTGGAACCTGTCCCAAGCATACTTACCTGGCACAGGCTTTACAGTGATCCGCAAGGCTGTGGGCCCGGGGCGAGACCTTTCCATTGCACCTCGGTTTGGTTGACCCCTGCGATCGTCCCAAATGTGGACGACTCGGGTGCGCAATTTATAAGTGTGGGGGACTGCGTTCGCGCTCTCCCCTTGAAAATCAACCCCAAAAATAGATATTTTCAGTTGACACTTCCCCCACTTCCAAATCACTTGAAGATGATTGTTTTCCCGTGTGTGTATGTGCAAACTATGTGTTTTTAATGCGCATGTGTTAATCTGTTTGCTGTGGCAAAAGTATATGTTTAAAGCAAGTCTGAGTTTGATGTATTTCAGATGGGATCGCTTTGTCAGCCAGTTGTTGTGTTTGGACTGTCAAGTTGTCTCCCCTGCGTCCCGGATCAGAGATGCACGTGCATGCAGTCTAAATGGAAATAAATCCGTCTGTGTGTGTTTTTATCTATCAGTAATTTTTTCACAAAGTGAAGGTACTAATGGACTGTTCTGTACAATAAACTGTACGAACAATTAACCTGCCATGAAATATATGTGAAGCGTTGATGATGTGACACCTGAATAGGGCAACGCCAGGGTGATGTAAGTGAAAACTGGAACCTGTCCCAAGCATACTTACCTGGCACAGGCTTTACAGTGATCCGCAAGGCTGTGGGCCCGGGGCGAGACCTTTCCATTGCACCTCGGTTTGGTTGACCCCTGCGATCGTCCCAAATGTGGACGACTCGGGTGCGCAATTTATAAGTGTGGGGGACTGCGTTCGCGCTCTCCCCTTGAAAATCAACCCCAAAAATAGATATTTTCAGTTGACACTTCCCCCACTTCCAAATCACTTGAAGATGATTGTTTTCCCGTGTGTGTATGTGCAAACTATGTGTTTTTAATGCGCATGTGTTAATCTGTTTGCTGTGGCAAAAGTATATGTTTAAAGCAAGTCTGAGTTTGATGTATTTCAGATGGGATCGCTTTGTCAGCCAGTTGTTGTGTTTGGACTGTCAAGTTGTCTCCCCTGCGTCCCGGATCAGAGATGCACGTGCATGCAGTCTAAATGGAAATAAATCCGTCTGTGTGTGTTTTTATCTATCAGTAATTTTTTCACAAAGTGAAGGTACTAATGGACTGTTCTGTACAATAAACTGTACGAACAATTAACCTGCCATGAAATATATGTGAAGCGTTGATGATGTGACACCTGAATAGGGCAACGCCAGGGTGATGTAAGTGAAAACTGGAACCTGTCCCAAGCATACTTACCTGGCACAGGCTTTACAGTGATCCGCAAGGCTGTGGGCCCGGGGCGAGACCTTTCCATTGCACCTCGGTTTGGTTGACCCCTGCGATCGTCCCAAATGTGGACGACTCGGGTGCGCAATTTATAAGTGTGGGGGACTGCGTTCGCGCTCTCCCCTTGAAAATCAACCCCAAAAATAGATATTTTCAGTTGACACTTCCCCCACTTCCAAATCACTTGAAGATGATTGTTTTCCCGTGTGTGTATGTGCAAACTATGTGTTTTTAATGCGCATGTGTTAATCTGTTTGCTGTGGCAAAAGTATATGTTTAAAGCAAGTCTGAGTTTGATGTATTTCAGATGGGATCGCTTTGTCAGCCAGTTGTTGTGTTTGGACTGTCAAGTTGTCTCCCCTGCGTCCCGGATCAGAGATGCACGTGCATGCAGTCTAAATGGAAATAAATCCGTCTGTGTGTGTTTTTATCTATCAGTAATTTTTTCACAAAGTGAAGGTACTAATGGACTGTTCTGTACAATAAACTGTACGAACAATTAACCTGCCATGAAATATATGTGAAGCGTTGATGATGTGACACCTGAATAGGGCAACGCCAGGGTGATGTAAGTGAAAACTGGAACCTGTCCCAAGCATACTTACCTGGCACAGGCTTTACAGTGATCCGCAAGGCTGTGGGCCCGGGGCGAGACCTTTCCATTGCACCTCGGTTTGGTTGACCCCTGCGATCGTCCCAAATGTGGACGACTCGGGTGCGCAATTTATAAGTGTGGGGGACTGCGTTCGCGCTCTCCCCTTGAAAATCAACCCCAAAAATAGATATTTTCAGTTGACACTTCCCCCACTTCCAAATCACTTGAAGATGATTGTTTTCCCGTGTGTGTATGTGCAAACTATGTGTTTTTAATGCGCATGTGTTAATCTGTTTGCTGTGGCAAAAGTATATGTTTAAAGCAAGTCTGAGTTTGATGTATTTCAGATGGGATCGCTTTGTCAGCCAGTTGTTGTGTTTGGACTGTCAAGTTGTCTCCCCTGCGTCCCGGATCAGAGATGCACGTGCATGCAGTCTAAATGGAAATAAATCCGTCTGTGTGTGTTTTTATCTATCAGTAATTTTTTCACAAAGTGAAGGTACTAATGGACTGTTCTGTACAATAAACTGTACGAACAATTAACCTGCCATGAAATATATGTGAAGCGTTGATGATGTGACACCTGAATAGGGCAACGCCAGGGTGATGTAAGTGAAAACTGGAACCTGTCCCAAGCATACTTACCTGGCACAGGCTTTACAGTGATCCGCAAGGCTGTGGGCCCGGGGCGAGACCTTTCCATTGCACCTCGGTTTGGTTGACCCCTGCGATCGTCCCAAATGTGGACGACTCGGGTGCGCAATTTATAAGTGTGGGGGACTGCGTTCGCGCTCTCCCCTTGAAAATCAACCCCAAAAATAGATATTTTCAGTTGACACTTCCCCCACTTCCAAATCACTTGAAGATGATTGTTTTCCCGTGTGTGTATGTGCAAACTATGTGTTTTTAATGCGCATGTGTTAATCTGTTTGCTGTGGCAAAAGTATATGTTTAAAGCAAGTCTGAGTTTGATGTATTTCAGATGGGATCGCTTTGTCAGCCAGTTGTTGTGTTTGGACTGTCAAGTTGTCTCCCCTGCGTCCCGGATCAGAGATGCACGTGCATGCAGTCTAAATGGAAATAAATCCGTCTGTGTGTGTTTTTATCTATCAGTAATTTTTTCACAAAGTGAAGGTACTAATGGACTGTTCTGTACAATAAACTGTACGAACAATTAACCTGCCATGAAATATATGTGAAGCGTTGATGATGTGACACCTGAATAGGGCAACGCCAGGGTGATGTAAGTGAAAACTGGAACCTGTCCCAAGCATACTTACCTGGCACAGGCTTTACAGTGATCCGCAAGGCTGTGGGCCCGGGGCGAGACCTTTCCATTGCACCTCGGTTTGGTTGACCCCTGCGATCGTCCCAAATGTGGACGACTCGGGTGCGCAATTTATAAGTGTGGGGGACTGCGTTCGCGCTCTCCCCTTGAAAATCAACCCCAAAAATAGATATTTTCAGTTGACACTTCCCCCACTTCCAAATCACTTGAAGATGATTGTTTTCCCGTGTGTGTATGTGCAAACTATGTGTTTTTAATGCGCATGTGTTAATCTGTTTGCTGTGGCAAAAGTATATGTTTAAAGCAAGTCTGAGTTTGATGTATTTCAGATGGGATCGCTTTGTCAGCCAGTTGTTGTGTTTGGACTGTCAAGTTGTCTCCCCTGCGTCCCGGATCAGAGATGCACGTGCATGCAGTCTAAATGGAAATAAATCCGTCTGTGTGTGTTTTTATCTATCAGTAATTTTTTCACAAAGTGAAGGTACTAATGGACTGTTCTGTACAATAAACTGTACGAACAATTAACCTGCCATGAAATATATGTGAAGCGTTGATGATGTGACACCTGAATAGGGCAACGCCAGGGTGATGTAAGTGAAAACTGGAACCTGTCCCAAGCATACTTACCTGGCACAGGCTTTACAGTGATCCGCAAGGCTGTGGGCCCGGGGCGAGACCTTTCCATTGCACCTCGGTTTGGTTGACCCCTGCGATCGTCCCAAATGTGGACGACTCGGGTGCGCAATTTATAAGTGTGGGGGACTGCGTTCGCGCTCTCCCCTTGAAAATCAACCCCAAAAATAGATATTTTCAGTTGACACTTCCCCCACTTCCAAATCACTTGAAGATGATTGTTTTCCCGTGTGTGTATGTGCAAACTATGTGTTTTTAATGCGCATGTGTTAATCTGTTTGCTGTGGCAAAAGTATATGTTTAAAGCAAGTCTGAGTTTGATGTATTTCAGATGGGATCGCTTTGTCAGCCAGTTGTTGTGTTTGGACTGTCAAGTTGTCTCCCCTGCGTCCCGGATCAGAGATGCACGTGCATGCAGTCTAAATGGAAATAAATCCGTCTGTGTGTGTTTTTATCTATCAGTAATTTTTTCACAAAGTGAAGGTACTAATGGACTGTTCTGTACAATAAACTGTACGAACAATTAACCTGCCATGAAATATATGTGAAGCGTTGATGATGTGACACCTGAATAGGGCAACGCCAGGGTGATGTAAGTGAAAACTGGAACCTGTCCCAAGCATACTTACCTGGCACAGGCTTTACAGTGATCCGCAAGGCTGTGGGCCCGGGGCGAGACCTTTCCATTGCACCTCGGTTTGGTTGACCCCTGCGATCGTCCCAAATGTGGACGACTCGGGTGCGCAATTTATAAGTGTGGGGGACTGCGTTCGCGCTCTCCCCTTGAAAATCAACCCCAAAAATAGATATTTTCAGTTGACACTTCCCCCACTTCCAAATCACTTGAAGATGATTGTTTTCCCGTGTGTGTATGTGCAAACTATGTGTTTTTAATGCGCATGTGTTAATCTGTTTGCTGTGGCAAAAGTATATGTTTAAAGCAAGTCTGAGTTTGATGTATTTCAGATGGGATCGCTTTGTCAGCCAGTTGTTGTGTTTGGACTGTCAAGTTGTCTCCCCTGCGTCCCGGATCAGAGATGCACGTGCATGCAGTCTAAATGGAAATAAATCCGTCTGTGTGTGTTTTTATCTATCAGTAATTTTTTCACAAAGTGAAGGTACTAATGGACTGTTCTGTACAATAAACTGTACGAACAATTAACCTGCCATGAAATATATGTGAAGCGTTGATGATGTGACACCTGAATAGGGCAACGCCAGGGTGATGTAAGTGAAAACTGGAACCTGTCCCAAGCATACTTACCTGGCACAGGCTTTACAGTGATCCGCAAGGCTGTGGGCCCGGGGCGAGACCTTTCCATTGCACCTCGGTTTGGTTGACCCCTGCGATCGTCCCAAATGTGGACGACTCGGGTGCGCAATTTATAAGTGTGGGGGACTGCGTTCGCGCTCTCCCCTTGAAAATCAACCCCAAAAATAGATATTTTCAGTTGACACTTCCCCCACTTCCAAATCACTTGAAGATGATTGTTTTCCCGTGTGTGTATGTGCAAACTATGTGTTTTTAATGCGCATGTGTTAATCTGTTTGCTGTGGCAAAAGTATATGTTTAAAGCAAGTCTGAGTTTGATGTATTTCAGATGGGATCGCTTTGTCAGCCAGTTGTTGTGTTTGGACTGTCAAGTTGTCTCCCCTGCGTCCCGGATCAGAGATGCACGTGCATGCAGTCTAAATGGAAATAAATCCGTCTGTGTGTGTTTTTATCTATCAGTAATTTTTTCACAAAGTGAAGGTACTAATGGACTGTTCTGTACAATAAACTGTACGAACAATTAACCTGCCATGAAATATATGTGAAGCGTTGATGATGTGACACCTGAATAGGGCAACGCCAGGGTGATGTAAGTGAAAACTGGAACCTGTCCCAAGCATACTTACCTGGCACAGGCTTTACAGTGATCCGCAAGGCTGTGGGCCCGGGGCGAGACCTTTCCATTGCACCTCGGTTTGGTTGACCCCTGCGATCGTCCCAAATGTGGACGACTCGGGTGCGCAATTTATAAGTGTGGGGGACTGCGTTCGCGCTCTCCCCTTGAAAATCAACCCCAAAAATAGATATTTTCAGTTGACACTTCCCCCACTTCCAAATCACTTGAAGATGATTGTTTTCCCGTGTGTGTATGTGCAAACTATGTGTTTTTAATGCGCATGTGTTAATCTGTTTGCTGTGGCAAAAGTATATGTTTAAAGCAAGTCTGAGTTTGATGTATTTCAGATGGGATCGCTTTGTCAGCCAGTTGTTGTGTTTGGACTGTCAAGTTGTCTCCCCTGCGTCCCGGATCAGAGATGCACGTGCATGCAGTCTAAATGGAAATAAATCCGTCTGTGTGTGTTTTTATCTATCAGTAATTTTTTCACAAAGTGAAGGTACTAATGGACTGTTCTGTACAATAAACTGTACGAACAATTAACCTGCCATGAAATATATGTGAAGCGTTGATGATGTGACACCTGAATAGGGCAACGCCAGGGTGATGTAAGTGAAAACTGGAACCTGTCCCAAGCATACTTACCTGGCACAGGCTTTACAGTGATCCGCAAGGCTGTGGGCCCGGGGCGAGACCTTTCCATTGCACCTCGGTTTGGTTGACCCCTGCGATCGTCCCAAATGTGGACGACTCGGGTGCGCAATTTATAAGTGTGGGGGACTGCGTTCGCGCTCTCCCCTTGAAAATCAACCCCAAAAATAGATATTTTCAGTTGACACTTCCCCCACTTCCAAATCACTTGAAGATGATTGTTTTCCCGTGTGTGTATGTGCAAACTATGTGTTTTTAATGCGCATGTGTTAATCTGTTTGCTGTGGCAAAAGTATATGTTTAAAGCAAGTCTGAGTTTGATGTATTTCAGATGGGATCGCTTTGTCAGCCAGTTGTTGTGTTTGGACTGTCAAGTTGTCTCCCCTGCGTCCCGGATCAGAGATGCACGTGCATGCAGTCTAAATGGAAATAAATCCGTCTGTGTGTGTTTTTATCTATCAGTAATTTTTTCACAAAGTGAAGGTACTAATGGACTGTTCTGTACAATAAACTGTACGAACAATTAACCTGCCATGAAATATATGTGAAGCGTTGATGATGTGACACCTGAATAGGGCAACGCCAGGGTGATGTAAGTGAAAACTGGAACCTGTCCCAAGCATACTTACCTGGCACAGGCTTTACAGTGATCCGCAAGGCTGTGGGCCCGGGGCGAGACCTTTCCATTGCACCTCGGTTTGGTTGACCCCTGCGATCGTCCCAAATGTGGACGACTCGGGTGCGCAATTTATAAGTGTGGGGGACTGCGTTCGCGCTCTCCCCTTGAAAATCAACCCCAAAAATAGATATTTTCAGTTGACACTTCCCCCACTTCCAAATCACTTGAAGATGATTGTTTTCCCGTGTGTGTATGTGCAAACTATGTGTTTTTAATGCGCATGTGTTAATCTGTTTGCTGTGGCAAAAGTATATGTTTAAAGCAAGTCTGAGTTTGATGTATTTCAGATGGGATCGCTTTGTCAGCCAGTTGTTGTGTTTGGACTGTCAAGTTGTCTCCCCTGCGTCCCGGATCAGAGATGCACGTGCATGCAGTCTAAATGGAAATAAATCCGTCTGTGTGTGTTTTTATCTATCAGTAATTTTTTCACAAAGTGAAGGTACTAATGGACTGTTCTGTACAATAAACTGTACGAACAATTAACCTGCCATGAAATATATGTGAAGCGTTGATGATGTGACACCTGAATAGGGCAACGCCAGGGTGATGTAAGTGAAAACTGGAACCTGTCCCAAGCATACTTACCTGGCACAGGCTTTACAGTGATCCGCAAGGCTGTGGGCCCGGGGCGAGACCTTTCCATTGCACCTCGGTTTGGTTGACCCCTGCGATCGTCCCAAATGTGGACGACTCGGGTGCGCAATTTATAAGTGTGGGGGACTGCGTTCGCGCTCTCCCCTTGAAAATCAACCCCAAAAATAGATATTTTCAGTTGACACTTCCCCCACTTCCAAATCACTTGAAGATGATTGTTTTCCCGTGTGTGTATGTGCAAACTATGTGTTTTTAATGCGCATGTGTTAATCTGTTTGCTGTGGCAAAAGTATATGTTTAAAGCAAGTCTGAGTTTGATGTATTTCAGATGGGATCGCTTTGTCAGCCAGTTGTTGTGTTTGGACTGTCAAGTTGTCTCCCCTGCGTCCCGGATCAGAGATGCACGTGCATGCAGTCTAAATGGAAATAAATCCGTCTGTGTGTGTTTTTATCTATCAGTAATTTTTTCACAAAGTGAAGGTACTAATGGACTGTTCTGTACAATAAACTGTACGAACAATTAACCTGCCATGAAATATATGTGAAGCGTTGATGATGTGACACCTGAATAGGGCAACGCCAGGGTGATGTAAGTGAAAACTGGAACCTGTCCCAAGCATACTTACCTGGCACAGGCTTTACAGTGATCCGCAAGGCTGTGGGCCCGGGGCGAGACCTTTCCATTGCACCTCGGTTTGGTTGACCCCTGCGATCGTCCCAAATGTGGACGACTCGGGTGCGCAATTTATAAGTGTGGGGGACTGCGTTCGCGCTCTCCCCTTGAAAATCAACCCCAAAAATAGATATTTTCAGTTGACACTTCCCCCACTTCCAAATCACTTGAAGATGATTGTTTTCCCGTGTGTGTATGTGCAAACTATGTGTTTTTAATGCGCATGTGTTAATCTGTTTGCTGTGGCAAAAGTATATGTTTAAAGCAAGTCTGAGTTTGATGTATTTCAGATGGGATCGCTTTGTCAGCCAGTTGTTGTGTTTGGACTGTCAAGTTGTCTCCCCTGCGTCCCGGATCAGAGATGCACGTGCATGCAGTCTAAATGGAAATAAATCCGTCTGTGTGTGTTTTTATCTATCAGTAATTTTTTCACAAAGTGAAGGTACTAATGGACTGTTCTGTACAATAAACTGTACGAACAATTAACCTGCCATGAAATATATGTGAAGCGTTGATGATGTGACACCTGAATAGGGCAACGCCAGGGTGATGTAAGTGAAAACTGGAACCTGTCCCAAGCATACTTACCTGGCACAGGCTTTACAGTGATCCGCAAGGCTGTGGGCCCGGGGCGAGACCTTTCCATTGCACCTCGGTTTGGTTGACCCCTGCGATCGTCCCAAATGTGGACGACTCGGGTGCGCAATTTATAAGTGTGGGGGACTGCGTTCGCGCTCTCCCTTGAAAATCAACCCCAAAAATAGATATTTTCAGTTGACACTTCCCCCACTTCCAAATCACTTGAAGATGATTGTTTTCCCGTGTGTGTATGTGCAAACTATGTGTTTTTAATGCGCATGTGTTAATCTGTTTGCTGTGGCAAAAGTATATGTTTAAAGCAAGTCTGAGTTTGATGTATTTCAGATGGGATCGCTTTGTCAGCCAGTTGTTGTGTTTGGACTGTCAAGTTGTCTCCCCTGCGTCCCGGATCAGAGATGCACGTGCATGCAGTCTAAATGGAAATAAATCCGTCTGTGTGTGTTTTTATCTATCAGTAATTTTTTCACAAAGTGAAGGTACTAATGGACTGTTCTGTACAATAAACTGTACGAACAATTAACCTGCCATGAAATATATGTGAAGCGTTGATGATGTGACACCTGAATAGGGCAACGCCAGGGTGATGTAAGTGAAAACTGGAACCTGTCCCAAGCATACTTACCTGGCACAGGCTTTACAGTGATCCGCAAGGCTGTGGGCCCGGGGCGAGACCTTTCCATTGCACCTCGGTTTGGTTGACCCCTGCGATCGTCCCAAATGTGGACGACTCGGGTGCGCAATTTATAAGTGTGGGGGACTGCGTTCGCGCTCTCCCCTTGAAAATCAACCCCAAAAATAGATATTTTCAGTTGACACTTCCCCCACTTCCAAATCACTTGAAGATGATTGTTTTCCCGTGTGTGTATGTGCAAACTATGTGTTTTTAATGCGCATGTGTTAATCTGTTTGCTGTGGCAAAAGTATATGTTTAAAGCAAGTCTGAGTTTGATGTATTTCAGATGGGATCGCTTTGTCAGCCAGTTGTTGTGTTTGGACTGTCAAGTTGTCTCCCCTGCGTCCCGGATCAGAGATGCACGTGCATGCAGTCTAAATGGAAATAAATCCGTCTGTGTGTGTTTTTATCTATCAGTAATTTTTTCACAAAGTGAAGGTACTAATGGACTGTTCTGTACAATAAACTGTACGAACAATTAACCTGCCATGAAATATATGTGAAGCGTTGATGATGTGACACCTGAATAGGGCAACGCCAGGGTGATGTAAGTGAAAACTGGAACCTGTCCCAAGCATACTTACCTGGCACAGGCTTTACAGTGATCCGCAAGGCTGTGGGCCCGGGGCGAGACCTTTCCATTGCACCTCGGTTTGGTTGACCCCTGCGATCGTCCCAAATGTGGACGACTCGGGTGCGCAATTTATAAGTGTGGGGGACTGCGTTCGCGCTCTCCCCTTGAAAATCAACCCCAAAAATAGATATTTTCAGTTGACACTTCCCCCACTTCCAAATCACTTGAAGATGATTGTTTTCCCGTGTGTGTATGTGCAAACTATGTGTTTTTAATGCGCATGTGTTAATCTGTTTGCTGTGGCAAAAGTATATGTTTAAAGCAAGTCTGAGTTTGATGTATTTCAGATGGGATCGCTTTGTCAGCCAGTTGTTGTGTTTGGACTGTCAAGTTGTCTCCCCTGCGTCCCGGATCAGAGATGCACGTGCATGCAGTCTAAATGGAAATAAATCCGTCTGTGTGTGTTTTTATCTATCAGTAATTTTTTCACAAA
>NW_027133965.1:0-34248 GCF_037392515.1 Haliotis asinina
TTGGAGAGAACCTTTCTTTCAGCACTTGCCATTCTATTTCTTGATTATATGTCAATAAATATTAATGAATGGTAAAAACATGAGTCTGTCTTCCTTCCTTCCTTTGGGTCAATTCTTAGCTAGGAGACAGCAACACAGCAGGAGAGGCAGCTAAAGTAAGTCTGTTTTTGTGACAGCTTGAAGTTGCTATACGAGTAAACTAATTATAAATGAAGAAATTGAAAGGTCTTTGCTGTATCCTGCTGTGTTGCTGTCTTCTAGTCGAATACATTACACCCTTTATGTGATGGAGATCACAAAGTCTGTAATCGTGTGTGGCCACGACTACAAAACCTGTTGTCCGAAGACTGGACATTTCACGACCACTTCACTTACTATACGTTACATGCACACGACGTGAATAATCGAGAGTAGTCTCCCATTGCTCTGTCTGGCTGTATAGCCGCCCCCATGTCTTATGGATGTTAATTATACAGGCTCTGAGATTGAAAGCGGTAATTTGCTCCTCGTCTGCTACTCATGTTCAATCCAGGCAATAGACATAACAATTAGTGACTTGTATGATACTTGGACAGGGGTTGGTACCCTTTACTTCCAGGATAAATGTAGGCTATAATATCTGATCAAGAAAGCCAAGTAGTGTTAGATACGAACATGAATCAGATGTGCATGAACTGCCAGTTCGACCAGATCTAGTCTCCTCCAGGCGCGTAGCATGCGAATTCTTATCGTGGAAGTCCCGATAGGTTGCAAATCTTCATATTAGATGGTATTGGGGACTTGCCCAACCGCAGTCGGTCAACCATCCTGTGTAAATCCGGGCATTCTTTTACAATGGTAGCTAGGCCCCTGTCCGCTTGAGCGTTTACACAGAGAAATCACAATACTCCATTCAACATGCATAAGTCTCCAGATGAGTGAGTGAGTTGGGTGACCTATTCTTGCCTTTCAGACGAGCGGACGAACGTCCAACTTGCTCGCGGCCTATGCACAAAGGGAGGACACTCTTGTCAGCTTATTAGCGCGCGTTTATCAGCCAGCTGTATCCAGGCGAAGTGCACTTCCGTCATGCTTAAGGTTACACAACATCAAATGTTTGTCCATAGACTCCTACTGTAACCTTACATTTCTTTAATTATCCAGGCTATGAACAGCCATTCCACGTACACGCGGGTACAGCCTGGCATTTAAACTACAATAAAACACAATTTCGGCCCAACTTGTCCGGCTAACCGAACAAGACAACCCCAGTTCCGCACCAAATGTCGCCTCCTTGAAAATATCTGTACACACTTAAGCATAAGTCATGGTGATGAAAATGACAGCAGGCAAATGCTTAAACTTGTTGTCAGTTTTAATTACTGGATGGATGTGCGTTTAAAAACAGAAACATCTTACCCTATTTCATCCAATCACAACTGTCATATGTCTCTGTCTCTTCTGTCGTTTTACATACGCTACTCTCGCTCAGGGAGCATGTCATTCTGATTTAGTGTAGTGGAACCCTAAACGTACACCATGAGCTTCATACCACAAGACGGTCCCCACCTCCAATGAATGGACATTGCCAGCAACTACCTACATTCACCAGTTTGCCAGTTAATTCTCGGAGTCCAAACAAACACAACATACACTTCCTTTTATCGCCGAGGGGAACCATGACAACAGCCTCAAAGCAGGATCTGCTTCCTTTCCTTCTGTCGTTTGGTTTAAGCCGTCATTTAGTCCACTGTCCATCACAAGAAATGGTCCCCTCAAGAAATTATGTCCTCTGTATTTCAGTTTCATGCAGATGATTTTAATACCCAAGTACATCTGTCCATTATTACTGGTACTGCAAGCGTATAGACTACAAATTCTGTGTCCGAGATAAACATATGTGAAAAAGAGAAAAGGGAATCGGAAGATTTGCATTTTTCTGACTGAAAACGGAAACTTAACCTTCCTTAAAGGTGCTAATCTTTACACGGTTTCACACAGTTAATCATGTGTTTTCAACATCTAACGGGCACGGCGGTTTAGTGAACTACGGTATATCCAACGTTTGAATATACAGGTCATTGATTAAAAACCTTAAAACCGTCAGGAATTTCACCCCATGAGATGCCGCTATAGCTGGCTGTTTGACGTTGCCGAAAACATTCGATGACGCCTCGTTCTGACTTCGTCTCCATGTAGTTACCGTTGTCGTTGCCAACGGTCCCTCTGTTTTCAACAGATTCACTTTCGCTCTTGCTCCCTATCGCTCTGCATTTCGTTGACTACAGCATCGTTTTGAGATCATCTACTGACAAGATGTTTACAAGGCTGCATAGTCAAGGTATTTAAGCAGACTGTTATTGCATTCTAAAGAGTGAAGAGCGTACATAAGTATTGAAACGGGTCGTAGTTTGACAGTAACGGTGTGGATGCCCACTGGCCGCCATTTGCAATTTGGGGGAAATTTAGAAATGTTGATAATTTCAATGTCTTTTCTACCAGTAAAATGAGAGCTGTTGGTGTTTATATACGACGGAGGATGTTGCTAAATTGCAGTGGATGTTTTTAGTATATCCAGGGCGTCGGCTAGGTATACTATTTCTTTGAACATTTTTTTTTCAGATATGCATAGTATAGTAGCATTATTAGTTGATGTTTTAATGCCCATTATAATTCCTCTGAGGGATTTTTGACTTCCTGCACTTGTCCCCAGAGACTCTCAATTTTCTCGCTATCATCTCGTCGGCCTCCGAAACATTTTGGTTCCACTGTACGTATATTTGGTGTGTCGTTAAATGCAGTGTTTGTGTTATTTTCAGCACGGGAAGACATGATCCGGTATCATGTCACTCCTGCCGCTAGTCTATGGCCGTCGCTGGATGAGGAATCCGACTGTGTATGTATTTGATCTACATGCCCCTCAGAATGGGCCGAAAAGCTGGCCTCTTTTGTCCTTGTCGAATTCCTCTCATGTACACCAGTGACATTGTATATTATATACACACCTGTTACGGTGTGCTGAAAGTCTGTCTCCGGGTACCCCTCTCCAATTTAAACATTAACATAAAAAGATTCTTTTTCTAACAATCTGTCAGCATGTTTTTCGTTGGATAGTACCTTATAGCATGTGTGGCCAAGGGCTATGATCTCAAACATTCTTAAACATTGCTTCGTTAAAAGTCTCCTGTCAACCTCACCCAATGACCCCCTCCTTTCTCCCACCCTCCCCATTCCATCGACGTAGCGTCCCCTGGCTTCGTCCCAGAGTCCCTCTCCCGATCCCCTGAGTGTTTTCACCCCGTTCTGGGCCCGCCCTGACCACGGCGAGACGCTCCCTGCCCCAGTCACCATCACCTATGTCGACTATTACCCGGTCTCAAGTGACGACGACAGTGACTACTGGGTCTATGAGGACGAGGACGACGACAGCTTCGTGGAGGATATTCATCCCGTGAGGAAGGCGCTGAGGAGAGTGGCTGCCTTCTTTAGGAGAGTATTCTCGTAGACTCCTCATCCGGTGCGTGTGTGTGTGTGTGTGTGTGTGTGTGTGTGTGTGTGTGTGCGTGCGTGTGTGTGTGTGTGTATGAGTGTGTGCGTGTGCGTGCGTGGGTGCGTTTGTCAGTGTAAGCGGACGTGAGTGTGCGTGTGTGTGCGTGGGATAGGGGTAAACGTGTATTATGTGACTGGATGAATGTGTATGTGGTTTTGAATACAGATGAGAGAGATAGTAGTATTGATGTGTGTGTGTAAGAGAGAGAGAGAGAGAGAGAGAGAGAGAGAGAGAGAGAGAGAGAGAGAGAAGAGAGAGAGAGAGAGAGAGAGGAGAGAGAGAGAGAGAGAGAGAGAGAGAGAGAGAGGATGAGAGAGAGAGAGAGAGATGGGTTTTGGGGAACAGATTTTTTGTGATTTAGTGTGAGTGTGAATGGTTCGTAATGGTGTGTTTTTGCATGGATGTTCGGATGTAAGTGTCTTGTATGAGATGGGTGTGTTTTGGTGCTCGTCTACTATACCGTTTCCCAATTATTGGTCTCTTTTGGCTACACCCCTTTTGGTTTATTTTTGTGGACAACCCCCCTTTCGATCACGTACGTTTTGGCTTACCCTTTGGCTGGCATTTCTTTGTTTATTTTCTCCACTAATAAGAGGATTGATCTTCCCTTTTGGCCCCGATTTGGAGACTTTCTTTCAGCACTTGCCATTCTATTTCTTGATTATATGTCAATAAATATTAATGAATGGTAAAAACATGAGTCTGTCTTCCTTCCTCCTTTGGGTCAATTCGTAGCTAGGAGACAGCAACACAGCAGGAGAGGCAGCTAAAGTAAGTCTGTTTTTGTGACAGCTTGAAGTTGCTATACGAGTAAACTAATTATAAATGAAGAAATTGAAAGGGTCTTTGCTGTATCCTGCTGTGTTGCTGTCTTCTAGTCGAATACATTACACCCTTTATGTGATGGAGATCACAAAGTCTGTAATCGTGTGTGGCCACGACTACAAACCTGTTGTCCGAAGAACTGGACATTTCACGACCACTTCACTTTACTATACGTTACATGCACACGACGTGAATAATCGAGAGTAGTCTCCCATTGCTCTGATCTGGCTGTTTATAGCGCGCCCCCCATGTCTTATGGATGTTAATTATACAGGCTCTGAGATTGAAAAGCGGTAATTTTGCTCCTCGTCTGCTACTCATGTTCAATCCAGGCAATAGACATAACAATTAGTGACTTGTATGATACTTGGACAGTGGTTGGTAACCCTTTACTTCCAGGATAAATGTAGGCTATATATATCTGATCAAGAAAGCCAAGTAGTGTTAGATTACGAACATGAATCAGATGTGCATGAACTGCCAGTTCGGACCAGATCTAGTCTCCTCCAGGCGCGTAGCATGCGAATTCTTATCGTGGAAGTCCGATAGGTTGCAAATCTTCATATTAGATGGTATTGGGGACTTGCCCAACCGCAGTCGGTCAACCATCCTGTGTAAATCCGGGCATTCTTTTACAATGGTAGCTAGGCCCCTGTCCGCTTGAGCGTTTACACAGAGAAAATCACAATACTCCATTCAACATGCATAAGTCTCCAGATGAGTGAGTGAGTTGGGTGACCTATTCTTGCCTTTCAGACGAGCGGACGAACGTCCAACTTGCTCGCGGCCTATGCACAAAGGGAGACCACTCTTGTCAGCTTATTAGCGCGCGTTTATCAGCCAGCTGTATCCAGGCGAAGTGCACTTCCGTCATGCTTAAGGTTACACAACATCAAATGTTTGTCCATAGACTCCTACTGTAACCTTACATTTCTTTAATTATCCAGGCTATGAACAGCCATTCCACGTACACGCGGGTACAGCCTGGCATTTAGACTACAATAAAACACAATTTCGGCCCAACTTGTCCGGCTAACCGAACAAGACAACCCCAGTTCCGCACCAAATGTCGCCTCCTTGAAAATATCTGTACACACTTAAGCATAAGTCATGGTGATGAAAATGACAGCAGGCAAATGCTTAAACTTGTTGTCAGTTTTAATTACTGGATGGATGTGCGTTTAAAAACAGAAACATCTTACCCTATTTCATCCAATCACAACTGTCATATGTCTCTGTCTCTTCTGTCGTTTTACATACGCTACTCGCTCAGGGAGCATGTCATTCTGATTTAGTGTAGTGGAACCCTAGACGTACACCATGAGCTTCATACCACAAGACGGCCCCCACCTCCAATGAATGGACATTGCCAGCAACTACCTACATTCACCAGTTTGCCAGTTAATTCTCGGAGTCCAAACAAACACAACATACACTTCCTTTTATCGCCGAGGGGAACCATGACAACAGCCTTCAAAGCAGGATCTGCTTCCTTTCCTTCTGTCGTTTGGTTTAAGCCGTCATTTAGTCCACTGTCCATCACAAGAAATGGTCCCCTCAAGAAATTATGTCCTCTGTATTTCAGCTTCATGCAGATGATTTTAATACCCAAGTACATCTGTCCATTATTACTGGTACTGCAAGCGTATAGACTACAAATTCTGTGTCCGAGATAAACATATGTGAAAAAGAGAAAAGGGAATCGGAAGATTTGCATTTTTCTGACTGAAAACGGAAACTTAACCTTCCTTAAAGGTGCTAATCTTTACACGGTTTCACACAGTTAATCATGTGTTTTCAACATCTAACGGGCACGGCGGTTTAGTGAACTACGGTATATCCAACGTTTGAATATACAGGTCATTGATTAAAAACCTTAAAACCGTCAGGAATTTCACCCCATGAGATGCCGCTATAGCTGGCTGTTTGACCTTGCCGAAAACATTCGATGACGCCTCGTTCTGACTTCGTCTCCATGTAGTTACCGTTGTCGTTGCCAACGGTCCCTCTGTTTCCAACAGATTCACTTTCGCTCTTGCTCCCTATCGCTCTGCATTTCGTTGACTACAGCATCGTTTTGAGATCATCTACTGACAAGATGTTTACAAGGCTGCATAGTCAAGGTATTTAAGCAGACTGTTATTGCATTCTAAAGAGTGAAGAGCGTACATAAGTATTGAAACGGGTCGTAGTTTGACAGTAACGGTGTGGATGCCCACTGGCCGCCATTTGCAATTTGGGGGAAATTTAGAAATGTTGATAATTTCAATGTCTTTTCTACCAGTAAAATGAGAGCTGTTGGTGTTTATATACGACGGAGGATGTTGCTAAATTGCAGTGGATGTTTTTAGTATAACCAGGGCGTCGGCTAGGTATACTATTTCTTTGAACATTTTTTTTCAGATATGCATAGTATAGTAGCATTATTAGTTGATGTTTTAATGCCCATTATAATTCCTCTGAGGGATTTTGACTTCCTGCACTTGTCCCCAGAGACTCTCAATTTTCTCGCTATCATCTCGTCGGCCTCCGAAACATTTTGGTTCCACTGTACGTATATTTGGTGTGTCGTTAAATGCAGTGTTTGTGTTATTTTCAGCACGGGAAGACATGATCCGGTATCATGTCACTCCTGCTGCTAGTCTATGGCCGTCGCTGGATGAGGAATCCGACTGTGTATGTATTTGATCTACATGCCCCTCAGAATGGGCCGAAAAGCTGGCCTCTTTTGTCCTTGTCGAATTCCTCTCATGTACACCAGTGACATTGTATATTATATACACACCTGTTACGGTGTGCTGAAAGTCTGTCTCCGGGTACCCCTCTCCAATTTAAACATTAACATAAAAAGATTCTTTTTCTAACAATCTGTCAGCATGTTTTTCGTTGGATAGTACCTTATAGCATGTGTGGCCAAGGGCTATGATCTCAAACATTCTTAAACATTGCTTCGTTAAAAGTCTCCTGTCAACCTCACCCAATGACCCCTCCTTTCTCCCACCCTCCCCATTCCATCGACGTAGCGTCCCCTGGCTTCGTCCCAGAGTCCCTCTCCCGATCCCCTGAGTGTTTTCACCCCGTTCTGGGCCCGCCCTGACCACGGCGAGACGCTCCCTGCCCCAGTCACCATCACCTATGTCGACTATTACCCGGTCTCAAGTGACGACGACAGTGACTACTGGGTCTATGAGGACGAGGACGACGACAGCTTCGTGGAGGATATTCATCCCGTGAGGAAGGCGCTGAGGAGAGTGGCTGCCTTCTTTAGGAGAGTATTCTCGTAGACTCCTCATCCGGTGCGTGTGTGTGTGTGTGTGTGTGTGTGTGTGTGTGTGTGTGTGCGTGCGTGTGTGTGTGTGTATGAGTGTGTGCGTGTGCGTGTGCGTGCGTGGGTGCGTTTGTCAGTGTAAGCGGACGTGTGTGCGTGTGTGTGCGTGGATAGGGGTAAACGTGTATTATGTGACTGGATGAATGTGTATGTGGTTTTGAATACAGATGAGAGAGATAGTGGTATTGATGTGTGTGTGTACGAGAGAGAGAGAGAGAGAGAGAGAGAGAGAGAGAGAGAGAGAGAGAGAGAGAGAGAGAGAGAGAGAGAGAGAGAGAGAGAGAGAGAGAGAGAGAGAGAGAGAGAGAGAGAGAGAGAGAGAGAGAGAGAGATGGGTTTGGGGAACAGATTTTTTGTGATTTAGTGTGAGTGTGAATGGTTCGTAATGGTGTGTTTTGCATGGATGTTCGGATGTAAGTGTCTTGTATGAGATGGTGTGTTTTGGTGCTCGTCTACTATACCGTTTCCCAATTTTGGTCTCTTTTGGCTACACCCTTTTGGTTTATTTTTGGACAACCCCCTTTCGATCACGTACGTTTTGGCTTACCCTTTGGCTGGCATTTCTTTGTTTATTTCTCCACTAATAAGAGGATTGATCTTCCCTTTTGGCCCCGATTTGGAGACTTTCTTTCAGCACTTGCCATTCTATTTCTTGATTATATGTCAATAAATATTAATGAATGGTAAAAACATGAGTCTGTCTTCCTTCCTCCTTTGGGTCAATTCGTAGCTAGGAGACAGCAACACAGCAGGAGAGGCAGCTAAAGTAAGTCTGTTTTTGTGACAGCTTGAAGTTGCTATACGAGTAAACTAATTATAAATGAAGAAATTGAAAGGTCTTTGCTGTATCCTGCTGTGTTGCTGTCTTCTAGTCGAATACATTACACCCTTTATGTGATGGAGATCACAAAGTCTGTAATCGTGTGTGGCCACGACTACAAACCTGTTGTCCGAAGACTGGACATTTCACGACCACTTCACTTACTATACGTTACATGCACACGACGTGAATAATCGAGAGTAGTCTCCCATTGCTCTGTCTGGCTGTATAGCCGCCCCCATGTCTTATGGATGTTAATTATACAGGCTCTGAGATTGAAAGCGGTAATTTGCTCCTCGTCTGCTACTCATGTTCAATCCAGGCAATAGACATAACAATTAGTGACTTGTATGATACTTGGACAGGGTTGGTACCCTTTACTTCCAGGATAAATGTAGGCTATAATATCTGATCAAGAAAGCCAAGTAGTGTTAGATACGAACATGAATCAGATGTGCATGAACTGCCAGTTCGACCAGATCTAGTCTCCTCCAGGCGCGTAGCATGCGAATTCTTATCGTGGAAGTCCGATAGGTTGCAAATCTTCATATTAGATGGTATTGGGGACTTGCCCAACCGCAGTCGGTCAACCATCCTGTGTAAATCCGGGCATTCTTTTACAATGGTAGCTAGGCCCCTGTCCGCTTGAGCGTTTACACAGAGAAATCACAATACTCCATTCAACATGCATAAGTCTCCAGATGAGTGAGTGAGTTGGGTGACCTATTCTTGCCTTTCAGACGAGCGGACGAACGTCCAACTTGCTCGCGGCCTATGCACAAAGGGAGACCACTCTTGTCAGCTTATTAGCGCGCGTTTATCAGCCAGCTGTATCCAGGCGAAGTGCACTGCCGTCATGCTTAAGGTTACACAACATCAAATGTTTGTCCATAGACTCCTACTGTAACCTTACATTTCTTTAATTATCCAGGCTATGAACAGCCATTCCACGTACACGCGGGTACAGCCTGGCATTTAGACTACAATAAAACACAATTTCGGCCCAACTTGTCCGGCTAACCGAACAAGACAACCCCAGTTCCGCACCAAATGTCGCCTCCTTGAAAATATCTGTACACACTTAAGCATAAGTCATGGTGATGAAAATGACAGCAGGCAAATGCTTAAACTTGTTGTCAGTTTTAATTACTGGATGGATGTGCGTTTAAAAACAGAAACATCTTACCCTATTTCATCCAATCACAACTGTCATATGTCTCTGTCTCTTCTGTCGTTTTACATACGCTACTCGCTCAGGGAGCATGTCATTCTGATTTAGTGTAGTGGAACCCTAAACGTACACCATGAGCTTCATACCACAAGACGGTCCCCACCTCCAATGAATGGACATTGCCAGCAACTACCTACATTCACCAGTTTGCCAGTTAATTCTCGGAGTCCAAACAAACACAACATACACTTCCTTTTATCGCCGAGGGGAACCATGACAACAGCCTTCAAAGCAGGATCTGCTTCCTTTCCTTCTGTCGTTTGGTTTAAGCCGTCATTTAGTCCACTGTCCATCACAAGAAATGGTCCCCTCAAGAAATTATGTCCTCTGTATTTCAGCTTCATGCAGATGATTTTAATACCCAAGTACATCTGTCCATTATTACTGGTACTGCAAGCGTATAGACTACAAATTCTGTGTCCGAGATAAACATATGTGAAAAAGAGAAAAGGGAATCGGAAGATTTGCATTTTTCTGACTGAAAACGGAAACTTAACCTTCCTTAAAGGTGCTAATCTTTACACGGTTTCACACAGTTAATCATGTGTTTTCAACATCTAACGGGCACGGCGGTTTAGTGAACTACGGTATATCCAACGTTTGAATATACAGGTCATTGATTAAAAACCTTAAAACCGTCAGGAATTTCACCCCATGAGATGACGCTATAGCTGGCTGTTTGACCTTGCCGAAAACATTCGATGACGCCTCGTTCTGACTTCGTCTCCATGTAGTTACCGTTGTCGTTGCCAACGGTCCCTCTGTTTCCAACAGATTCACTTTCGCTCTTGCTCCCTATCGCTCTGCATTTCGTTGACTACAGCATCGTTTTGAGATCATCTACTGACAAGATGTTTACAAGGCTGCATAGTCAAGGTATTTAAGCAGACTGTTATTGCATTCTAAAGAGTGAAGAGCGTACATAAGTATTGAAACGGGTCGTAGTTTGACAGTAACGGTGTGGATGCCCACTGGCCGCCATTTGCAATTTGGGGGAAATTTAGAAATGTTGATAATTTCAATGTCTTTTCTACCAGTAAAATGAGAGCTGTTGGTGTTTATATACGACGGAGGATGTTGCTAAATTGCAGTGGATGTTTTTAGTATATCCAGGGCGTCGGCTAGGTATACTATTTCTTTGAACATTTTTTTTCAGATATGCATAGTATAGTAGCATTATTAGTTGATGTTTTAATGCCCATTATAATTCCTCTGAGGGATTTTGACTTCCTGCACTTGTCCCCAGAGACTCTCAATTTTCTCGCTATCATCTCGTCGGCCTCCGAAACATTTTGGTTCCACTGTACGTATATTTGGTGTGTCGTTAAATGCAGTGTTTGTGTTATTTTCAGCACGGGAAGACATGATCCGGTATCATGTCACTCCTGCCGCTAGTCTAGGGCCGTCGCTGGATGAGGAATCCGACTGTGTATGTATTTGATCTACATGCCCCTCAGAATGGGCCGAAAAGCTGGCCTCTTTTGTCCTTGTCGAATTCCTCTCATGTACACCAGTGACATTGTATATTATATACACACCTGTTACGGTGTGCTGAAAGTCTGTCTCCGGGTACCCCTCTCCAATTTAAACATTAACATAAAAAGATTCTTTTTCTAACAATCTGTCAGCATGTTTTTCGTTGGATAGTACCTTATAGCATGTGTGGCCAAGGGCTATGATCTCAAACATTCTTAAACATTGCTTCGTTAAAAGTCTCCTGTCAACCTCACCCAATGACCCCTCCTTTCTCCCACCCTCCCCATTCCATCGACGTAGCGTCCCCTGGCTTCGTCCCAGAGTCCCTCTCCCGATCCCCTGAGTGTTTTCACCCCGTTCTGGGCCCGCCCTGACCACGGCGAGACGCTCCCTGCCCCAGTCACCATCACCTATGTCGACTATTACCCGGTCTCAAGTGACGACGACAGTGACTACTGGGTCTATGAGGACGAGGACGACGACAGCTTCGTGGAGGATATTCATCCCGTGAGGAAGGCGCTGAGGAGAGTGGCTGCCTTCTTTAGGAGAGTATTCTCGTAGACTCCTCATCCGGTGCGTGTGTGTGTGTGTGTGTGTGTGTGTGCGTGCGTGTGTGTGTGTGTGTATGAGTGTGTGCGTGTGCGTGCGTGGGTGCGTTTGTCAGCGTAAGCGGACGTGTGTGCGTGTGTGTGCGTGGATAGGGGTAAACGTGTATTATGTGACTGGATGAATGTGTATGTGGTTTTGAATACAGATGAGAGAGATAGTGGTATTGATGTGTGTGTGTACGAGAGAGAGAGAGAGAGAGAGAGAGAGAGAGAGAGAGAGAGAGAGAGAGAGAGAGAGAGAGAGAGAGAGAGAGAGAGATGGGTTTGGGGAACAGATTTTTTGTGATTTAGTGTGAGTGTGAATGGTTCGTAATGGTGTGTTTTGCATGGATGTTCGGATGTAAGTGTCTTGTATGAGATGGTGTGTTTTGGTGCTCGTCTACTATACCGTTTCCCAATTTTGGTCTCTTTTGGCTACACCCTTTTGGTTTATTTTTGGACAACCCCCTTTCGATCACGTACGTTTTGGCTTACCCTTTGGCTGGCATTTCTTTGTTTATTTCTCCACTAAATAAGAGGATTGATCTTCCCTTTTGGCCCCGATTTGGAGACTTTCTTTCAGCACTTGCCATTCTATTTCTTGATTATATGTCAATAAATATTAATGAATGGTAAAAACATGAGTCTGTCTTCCTTCCTCCTTTGGGTCAATTCTTAGCTAGGAGACAGCAACACAGCAGGAGAGGCAGCTAAAGTAAGTCTGTTTTTGTGACAGCTTGAAGTTGCTATACGAGTAAACTAATTATAAATGAAGAAATTGAAAGGTCTTTGCTGTATCCTGCTGTGTTGCTGTCTTCTAGTCGAATACATTACACCCTTTATGTGATGGAGATCACAAAGTCTGTAATCGTGTGTGGCCACGACTACAAACCTGTTGTCCGAAGACTGGACATTTCACGACCACTTCACTTACTATACGTTACATGCACACGACGTGAATAATCGAGAGTAGCCTCCCATTGCTCTGTCTGGCTGTATAGCCGCCCCCATGTCTTATGGATGTTAATTATACAGGCTCTGAGATTGAAAGCGGTAATTTGCTCCTCGTCTGCTACTCATGTTCAATCCAGGCAATAGACATAACAATTAGTGACTTGTATGATACTTGGACAGGGTTGGTACCCTTTACTTCCAGGATAAATGTAGGCTATAATATCTGATCAAGAAAGCCAAGTAGTGTTAGATACGAACATGAATCAGATGTGCATGAACTGCCAGTTCGACCAGATCTAGTCTCCTCCAGGCGCGTAGCATGCGAATTCTTATCGGGGAAGTCCGATAGGTTGCAAATCTTCATATTAGATGGTATTGGGGACTTGCCCAACCGCAGTCGGTCAACCATCCTGTGTAAATCCGGGCATTCTTTTACAATGGTAGCTAGGCCCCTGTCCGCTTGAGCGTTTACACAGAGAAATCACAATACTCCATTCAACATGCATAAGTCTCCAGATGAGTGAGTGAGTTGGGTGACCTATTCTTGCCTTTCAGACGAGCGGACGAACGTCCAACTTGCTCGCGGCCTATGCACAAAGGGAGACCACTCTTGTCAGCTTATTAGCGCGCGTTTATCAGCCAGCTGTATCCAGGCGAAGTGCACTGCCGTCATGCTTAAGGTTACACAACATCAAATGTTTGTCCATAGACTCCTACTGTAACCTTACATTTCTTTAATTATCCAGGCTATGAACAGCCATTCCACGTACACGCGGGTACAGCCTGGCATTTAAACTACAATAAAACACAATTTCGGCCCAACTTGTCCGGCTAACCGAACAAGACAACCCCAGTTCCGCACCAAATGTCGCCTCCTTGAAAATATCTGTACACACTTAAGCATAAGTCATGGTGATGAAAATGACAGCAGGCAAATGCTTAAACTTGTTGTCAGTTTTAATTACTGGATGGATGTGCGTTTAAAAACAGAAACATCTTACCCTATTTCATCCAATCACAACTGTCATATGTCTCTGTCTCTTCTGTCGTTTTACATACGCTACTCGCTCAGGGAGCATGTCATTCTGATTTAGTGTAGTGGAACCCTAAACGTACACCATGAGCTTCATACCACAAGACGGTCCCCACCTCCAATGAATGGACATTGCCAGCAACTACCTACATTCACCAGTTTGCCAGTTAATTCTCGGAGTCCAAACAAACACAACATACACTTCCTTTTATCGCCGAGGGGAACCATGACAACAGCCTTCAAAGCAGGATCTGCTTCCTTTCCTTCTGTCGTTTGGTTTAAGCCGTCATTTAGTCCACTGTCCATCACAAGAAATGGTCCCCTCAAGAAATTATGTCCTCTGTATTTCAGCTTCATGCAGATGATTTTAATACCCAAGTACATCTGTCCATTATTACTGGTACTGCAAGCGTATAGACTACAAATTCTGTGTCCGAGATAAACATATGTGAAAAAGAGAAAAGGGAATCGGAAGATTTGCATTTTTCTGACTGAAAACGGAAACTTAACCTTCCTTAAAGGTGCTAATCTTTACACGGTTTCACACAGTTAATCATGTGTTTTCAACATCTAACGGGCACGGCGGTTTAGTGAACTACGGTATATCCAACGTTTGAATATACAGGTCATTGATTAAAAACCTTAAAACCGTCAGGAATTTCACCCCATGAGATGCCGCTATAGCTGGCTGTTTGACCTTGCCGAAAACATTCGATGACGCCTCGTTCTGACTTCGTCTCCATGTAGTTACCGTTGTCGTTGCCAACGGTCCCTCTGTTTCCAACAGATTCACTTTCGCTCTTGCTCCCTATCGCTCTGCATTTCGTTGACTACAGCATCGTTTTGAGATCATCTACTGACAAGATGTTTACAAGGCTGCATAGTCAAGGTATTTAAGCAGACTGTTATTGCATTCTAAAGAGTGAAGAGCGTACATAAGTATTGAAACGGGTCGTAGTTTGACAGTAACGGTGTGGATGCCCACTGGCCGCCATTTGCAATTTGGGGGAAATTTAGAAATGTTGATAATTTCAATGTCTTTTCTACCAGTAAAATGAGAGCTGTTGGTGTTTATATACGACGGAGGATGTTGCTAAATTGCAGTGGATGTTTTTAGTATATCCAGGGCGTCGGCTAGGTATACTATTTCTTTGAACATTTTTTTTCAGATATGCATAGTATAGTAGCATTATTAGTTGATGTTTTAATGCCCATTATAATTCCTCTGAGGGATTTTGACTTCCTGCACTTGTCCCCAGAGACTCTCAATTTTCTCGCTATCATCTCGTCGGCCTCCGAAACATTTTGGTTCCACTGTACGTATATTTGGTGTGTCGTTAAATGCAGTGTTTGTGTTATTTTCAGCACGGGAAGACATGATCCGGTATCATGTCACTCCTGCCGCTAGTCTATGGCCGTCGCTGGATGAGGAATCCGACTGTGTATGTATTTGATCTACATGCCCCTCAGAATGGGCCGAAAAGCTGGCCTCTTTTGTCCTTGTCGAATTCCTCTCATGTACACCAGTGACATTGTATATTATATACACACCTGTTACGGTGTGCTGAAAGTCTGTCTCCGGGTACCCCTCTCCAATTTAAACATTAACATAAAAAGATTCTTTTTCTAACAATCTGTCAGCATGTTTTTCGTTGGATAGTACCTTATAGCATGTGTGGCCAAGGGCTATGATCTCAAACATTCTTAAACATTGCTTCGTTAAAAGTCTCCTGTCAACCTCACCCAATGACCCCTCCTTTCTCCCACCCTCCCCATTCCATCGACGTAGCGTCCCCTGGCTTCGTCCCAGAGTCCCTCTCCCGATCCCCTGAGTGTTTTCACCCCGTTCTGGGCCCGCCCTGACCACGGCGAGACGCTCCCTGCCCCAGTCACCATCACCTATGTCGACTATTACCCGGTCTCAAGTGACGACGACAGTGACTACTGGGTCTATGAGGACGAGGACGACGACAGCTTCGTGGAGGATATTCATCCCGTGAGGAAGGCGCTGAGGAGAGTGGCTGCCTTCTTTAGGAGAGTATTCTCGTAGACTCCTCATCCGGTGCGTGTGTGTGTGTGTGTGTGTGTGTGTGTGTGCGTGCGTGTGTGTGTGTGTATGAGTGTGTGCGTGTGCGTGCGTGGGTGCGTTTGTCAGTGTAAGCGGACGTGTGTGCGTGTGTGTGCGTGGATAGGGGTAAACGTGTATTATGTGACTGGATGAATGTGTATGTGGTTTTGAATACAGATGAGAGAGATAGTGGTATTGATGTGTGTGTGTACGAGAGAGAGAGAGAGAGAGAGAGAGAGAGAGAGAGAGAGAGAGAGAGAGAGAGAGAGATGGGTTTGGGGAACAGATTTTTTGTGATTTAGTGTGAGTGTGAATGGTTCGTAATGGTGTGTTTTGCATGGATGTTCGGATGTAAGTGTCTTGTATGAGATGGTGTGTTTTGGTGCTCGTCTACTATACCGTTTCCCAATTTTGGTCTCTTTTGGCTACACCCTTTTGGTTTAGTTTTGGACAACCCCCTTTCGATCACGTACGTTTTGGCTTACCCTTTGGCTGGCATTTCTTTGTTTATTTCTCCACTAATAAGAGGATTGATCTTCCCTTTTGGCCCCGATTTGGAGACTTTCTTTCAGCACTTGCCATTCTATTTCTTGATTATATGTCAATAAATATTAATGAATGGTAAAAACATGAGTCTGTCTTCCTTCCTCCTTTGGGTCAATTCTTAGCTAGGAGACAGCAACACAGCAGGAGAGGCAGCTAAAGTAAGTCTGTTTTTGTGACAGCTTGAAGTTGCTATACGAGTAAACTAATTATAAATGAAGAAATTGAAAGGTCTTTGCTGTATCCTGCTGTGTTGCTGTCTTCTAGTCGAATACATTACACCCTTTATGTGATGGAGATCACAAAGTCTGTAATCGTGTGTGGCCACGACTACAAACCTGTTGTCCGAAGACTGGACATTTCACGACCACTTCACTTACTATACGTTACATGCACACGACGTGAATAATCGAGAGTAGTCTCCCATTGCTCTGTCTGGCTGTATAGCCGCCCCCATGTCTTATGGATGTTAATTATACAGGCTCTGAGATTGAAAGCGGTAATTTGCTCCTCGTCTGCTACTCATGTTCAATCCAGGCAATAGACATAACAATTAGTGACTTGTATGATACTTGGACAGGGTTGGTACCCTTTACTTCCAGGATAAATGTAGGCTATAATATCTGATCAAGAAAGCCAAGTAGTGTTAAATACGAACATGAATCAGATGTGCATGAACTGCCAGTTCGACCAGATCTAGTCTCCTCCAGGCGCGTAGCATGCGAATTCTTATCGTGGAAGTCCGATAGGTTGCAAATCTTCATATTAGATGGTATTGGGGACTTGCCCAACCGCAGTCGGTCAACCATCCTGTGTAAATCCGGGCATTCTTTTACAATGGTAGCTAGGCCCCTGTCCGCTTGAGCGTTTACACAGAGAAATCACAATACTCCATTCAACATGCATAAGTCTCCAGATGAGTGAGTGAGTTGGGTGACCTATTCTTGCCTTTCAGACGAGCGGACGAACGTCCAACTTGCTCGCGGCCTATGCACAAAGGGAGACCACTCTTGTCAGCTTATTAGCGCGCGTTTATCAGCCAGCTGTATCCAGGCGAAGTGCACTTCCGTCATGCTTAAGGTTACACAACATCAAATGTTTGTCCATAGACTCCTACTGTAACCTTACATTTCTTTAATTATCCAGGCTATGAACAGCCATTCCACGTACACGCGGGTACAGCCTGGCATTTAAACTACAATAAAACACAATTTCGGCCCAACTTGTCCGGCTAACCGAACAAGACAACCCCAGTTCCGCACCAAATGTCGCCTCCTTGAAAATATCTGTACACACTTAAGCATAAGTCATGGTGATGAAAATGACAGCAGGCAAATGCTTAAACTTGTTGTCAGTTTTAATTACTGGATGGATGTGCGTTTAAAAACAGAAACATCTTACCCTATTTCATCCAATCACAACTGTCATATGTCTCTGTCTCTTCTGTCGTTTTACATACGCTACTCGCTCAGGGAGCATGTCATTCTGATTTAGTGTAGTGGAACCCTAAACGTACACCATGAGCTTCATACCACAAGACGGTCCCCACCTCCAATGAATGGACATTGCCAGCAACTACCTACATTCACCAGTTTGCCAGTTAATTCTCGGAGTCCAAACAAACACAACATACACTTCCTTTTATCGCCGAGGGGAACCATGACAACAGCCTTCAAAGCAGGATCTGCTTCCTTTCCTTCTGTCGTTTGGTTTAAGCCGTCATTTAGTCCACTGTCCATCACAAGAAATGGTCCCCTCAAGAAATTATGTCCTCTGTATTTCAGCTTCATGCAGATGATTTTAATACCCAAGTACATCTGTCCATTATTACTGGTACTGCAAGCGTATAGACTACAAATTCTGTGTCCGAGATAAACATATGTGAAAAAGAGAAAAGGGAATCGGAAGATTTGCATTTTTCTGACTGAAAACGGAAACTTAACCTTCCTTAAAGGTGCTAATCTTTACACGGTTTCACACAGTTAATCATGTGTTTTCAACATCTAACGGGCACGGCGGTTTAGTGAACTACGGTATATCCAACGTTTGAATATACAGGTCATTGATTAAAAACCTTAAAACCGTCAGGAATTTCACCCCATGAGATGCCGCTATAGCTGGCTGTTTGACCTTGCCGAAAACATTCGATGACGCCTCGTTCTGACTTCGTCTCCATGTAGTTACCGTTGTCGTTGCCAACGGTCCCTCTGTTTCCAACAGATTCACTTTCGCTCTTGCTCCCTATCGCTCTGCATTTCGTTGACTACAGCATCGTTTTGAGATCATCTACTGACAAGATGTTTACAAGGCTGCATAGTCAAGGTATTTAAGCAGACTGTTATTGCATTCTAAAGAGTGAAGAGCGTACATAAGTATTGAAACGGGTCGTAGTTTGACAGTAACGGTGTGGATGCCCACTGGCCGCCATTTGCAATTTGGGGGAAATTTAGAAATGTTGATAATTTCAATGTCTTTTCTACCAGTAAAATGAGAGCTGTTGGTGTTTATATACGACGGAGGATGTTGCTAAATTGCAGTGGATGTTTTTAGTATATCCAGGGCGTCGGCTAGGTATACTATTTCTTTGAACATTTTTTTTCAGATATGCATAGTATAGTAGCATTATTAGTTGATGTTTTAATGCCCATTATAATTCCTCTGAGGGATTTTGACTTCCTGCACTTGTCCCCAGAGACTCTCAATTTTCTCGCTATCATCTCGTCGGCCTCCGAAACATTTTGGTTCCACTGTACGTATATTTGGTGTGTCGTTAAATGCAGTGTTTGTGTTATTTTCAGCACGGGAAGACATGATCCGGTATCATGTCACTCCTGCCGCTAGTCTATGGCCGTCGCTGGATGAGGAATCCGACTGTGTATGTATTTGATCTACATGCCCCTCAGAATGGGCCGAAAAGCTGGCCTCTTTTGTCCTTGTCGAATTCCTCTCATGTACACCAGTGACATTGTATATTATATACACACCTGTTACGGTGTGCTGAAAGTCTGTCTCCGGGTACCCCTCTCCAATTTAAACATTAACATAAAAAGATTCTTTTTCTAACAATCTGTCAGCATGTTTTTCGTTGGATAGTACCTTATAGCATGTGTGGCCAAGGGCTATGATCTCAAACATTCTTAAACATTGCTTCGTTAAAAGTCTCCTGTCAACCTCACCCAATGACCCCTCCTTTCTCCCACCCTCCCCATTCCATCGACGTAGCGTCCCCTGGCTTCGTCCCAGAGTCCCTCTCCCGATCCCCTGAGTGTTTTCACCCCGTTCTGGGCCCGCCCTGACCACGGCGAGACGCTCCCTGCCCCAGTCACCATCACCTATGTCGACTATTACCCGGTCTCAAGTGACGACGACAGTGACTACTGGGTCTATGAGGACGAGGACGACGACAGCTTCGTGGAGGATATTCATCCCGTGAGGAAGGCGCTGAGGAGAGTGGCTGCCTTCTTTAGGAGAGTATTCTCGTAGACTCCTCATCCGGTGCGTGTGTGTGTGTGTGTGTGTGTGTGTGTGCGTGCGTGTGTGTGTGTGTATGAGTGTGTGCGTGTGCGTGCGTGGGTGCGTTTGTCAGTGTAAGCGGACGTGTGTGCGTGTGTGTGCGTGGATAGGGGTAAACGTGTATTATGTGACTGGATGAATGTGTATGTGGTTTTGAATACAGATGAGAGAGATAGTGGTATTGATGTGTGTGTGTACGAGAGAGAGAGAGAGAGAGAGAGAGAGAGAGAGAGAGAGAGAGAGAGAGAGATGGGTTTGGGGAACAGATTTTTTGTGATTTAGTGTGAGTGTGAATGGTTCGTAATGGTGTGTTTTGCATGGATGTTCGGATGTAAGTGTCTTGTATGAGATGGTGTGTTTTGGTGCTCGTCTACTATACCGTTTCCCAATTTTGGTCTCTTTTGGCTACACCCTTTTGGTTTATTTTTGGACAACCCCCTTTCGATCACGTACGTTTTGGCTTACCCTTTGGCTGGCATTTCTTTGTTTATTTCTCCACTAATAAGAGGATTGATCTTCCCTTTTGGCCCCGATTTGGAGACTTTCTTTCAGCACTTGCCATTCTATTTCTTGATTATATGTCAATAAATATTAATGAATGGTAAAAACATGAGTCTGTCTTCCTTCCTCCTTTGGGTCAATTCTTAGCTAGGAGACAGCAACACAGCAGGAGAGGCAGCTAAAGTAAGTCTGTTTTTGTGACAGCTTGAAGTTGCTATACGAGTAAACTAATTATAAATGAAGAAATTGAAAGGTCTTTGCTGTATCCTGCTGTGTTGCTGTCTTCTAGTCGAATACATTACACCCTTTATGTGATGGAGATCACAAAGTCTGTAATCGTGTGTGGCCACGACTACAAACCTGTTGTCCGAAGACTGGACATTTCACGACCACTTCACTTACTATACGTTACATGCACACGACGTGAATAATCGAGAGTAGTCTCCCATTGCTCTGTCTGGCTGTATAGCCGCCCCCATGTCTTATGGATGTTAATTATACAGGCTCTGAGATTGAAAGCGGTAATTTGCTCCTCGTCTGCTACTCATGTTCAATCCAGGCAATAGACATAACAATTAGTGACTTGTATGATACTTGGACAGGGTTGGTACCCTTTACTTCCAGGATAAATGTAGGCTATAATATCTGATCAAGAAAGCCAAGTAGTGTTAAATACGAACATGAATCAGATGTGCATGAACTGCCAGTTCGACCAGATCTAGTCTCCTCCAGGCGCGTAGCATGCGAATTCTTATCGTGGAAGTCCGATAGGTTGCAAATCTTCATATTAGATGGTATTGGGGACTTGCCCAACCGCAGTCGGTCAACCATCCTGTGTAAATCCGGGCATTCTTTTACAATGGTAGCTAGGCCCCTGTCCGCTTGAGCGTTTACACAGAGAAATCACAATACTCCATTCAACATGCATAAGTCTCCAGATGAGTGAGTGAGTTGGGTGACCTATTCTTGCCTTTCAGACGAGCGGACGAACGTCCAACTTGCTCGCGGCCTATGCACAAAGGGAGACCACTCTTGTCAGCTTATTAGCGCGCGTTTATCAGCCAGCTGTATCCAGGCGAAGTGCACTTCCGTCATGCTTAAGGTTACACAACATCAAATGTTTGTCCATAGACTCCTACTGTAACCTTACATTTCTTAATTATCCAGGCTATGAACAGCCATTCCACGTACACGCGGGTACAGCCTGGCATTTTAAACTACAATAAAACACAATTTCGGCCCAACTTGTCCGGCTAAACCGAACAAGACAACCCCAGTTCCGCACCAAATGTCGCCTCCTTGAAAATATCTGTACACACTTAAGCATAAGTCATGGTGATGAAAATGACAGCAGGCAAATGCTTAAACTTGTTGTCAGTTTTAATTACTGGATGGATGTGCGTTTAAAAACAGAAACATCTTACCCTATTTCATCCAATCACAACTGTCATATGTCTCTGTCTCTTCTGTCGTTTTACATACGCTACTCGCTCAGGGAGCATGTCATTCTGATTTAGTGTAGTGGAACCCTAAACGTACACCATGAGCTTCATACCACAAGACGGTCCCCACCTCCAATGAATGGACATTGCCAGCAACTACCTACATTCACCAGTTTGCCAGTTAATTCTCGGAGTCCAAACAAACACAACATACACTTCCTTTTATCGCCGAGGGGAACCATGACAACAGCCTTCAAAGCAGGATCTGCTTCCTTTCCTTCTGTCGTTTGGTTTAAGCCGTCATTTAGTCCACTGTCCATCACAAGAAATGGTCCCCTCAAGAAATTATGTCCTCTGTATTTCAGCTTCATGCAGATGATTTTAATACCCAAGTACATCTGTCCATTATTACTGGTACTGCAAGCGTATAGACTACAAATTCTGTGTCCGAGATAAACATATGTGAAAAAGAGAAAAGGGAATCGGAAGATTTGCATTTTTCTGACTGAAAACGGAAACTTAACCTTCCTTAAAGGTGCTAATCTTTACACGGTTTCACACAGTTAATCATGTGTTTTCAACATCTAACGGGCACGGCGGTTTAGTGAACTACGGTATATCCAACGTTTGAATATACAGGTCATTGATTAAAAACCTTAAAACCGTCAGGAATTTCACCCCATGAGATGCCGCTATAGCTGGCTGTTTGACCTTGCCGAAAACATTCGATGACGCCTCGTTCTGACTTCGTCTCCATGTAGTTACCGTTGTCGTTGCCAACGGTCCCTCTGTTTCCAACAGATTCACTTTCGCTCTTGCTCCCTATCGCTCTGCATTTCGTTGACTACAGCATCGTTTTGAGATCATCTACTGACAAGATGTTTACAAGGCTGCATAGTCAAGGTATTTAAGCAGACTGTTATTGCATTCTAAAGAGTGAAGAGCGTACATAAGTATTGAAACGGGTCGTAGTTGACAGTAACGGTGTGGATGCCCACTGGCCGCCATTTGCAATTTGGGGGAAATTTAGAAATGTTGATAATTTCAATGTCTTTTCTACCAGTAAAATGAGAGCTGTTGGTGTTTATATACGACGGAGGATGTTGCTAAATAGCAGTGGATGTTTTTAGTATATCCAGGGCGTCGGCTAGGTATACTATTTCTTTGAACATTTTTTTTCAGATATGCATAGTATAGTAGCATTATTAGTTGATGTTTTAAATGCCCATTATAATTCCTCTGAGGGATTTTGACTTCCTGCACTTGTCCCAGAGACTCTCAATTTTCTCGCTATCATCTCGTCGGCCTCCGAAACATTTTGGTTCCACTGTACGTATATTTGGTGTGTCGTTAAATGCAGTGTTTGTGTTATTTTCAGCACGGGAAGACATGATCCGGTATCATGTCACTCCTGCCGCTAGTCTATGGCCGTCGCTGGATGAGGAATCCGACTGTGTATGTATTTGATCTACATGCCCCTCAGAATGGGCCGAAAAGCTGGCCTCTTTTGTCCTTGTCGAATTCCTCTCATGTACACCAGTGACATTGTATATTATATACACACCTGTTACGGTGTGCTGAAAGTCTGTCTCCGGGTACCCCTCTCCAATTTAAACATTAACATAAAAAGATTCTTTTTCTAACAATCTGTCAGCATGTTTTTCGTTGGATAGTACCTTATAGCATGTGTGGCCAAGGGCTATGATCTCAAACATTCTTAACATTGCTTCGTTAAAAGTCTCCTGTCAACCTCACCCAATGACCCCTCCTTTCTCCCACCCTCCCCATTCCATCGACGTAGCGTCCCCTGGCTTCGTCCCAGAGTCCCTCTCCCGATCCCCTGAGTGTTTTCACCCCGTTCTGGGCCCGCCCTGACCACGGCGAGACGCTCCCTGCCCCAGTCACCATCACCTATGTCGACTATTACCCGGTCTCAAGTGACGACGACAGTGACTACTGGGTCTATGAGGACGAGGACGACGACAGCTTCGTGGAGGATATTCATCCCGTGAGGAAGGCGCTGAGGAGAGTGGCTGCCTTCTTTAGGAGAGTATTCTCGTAGACTCCTCATCCGGTGCGTGTGTGTGTGTGTGTGTGTGTGTGTGTGCGTGCGTGTGTGTGTGTGTATGAGTGTGTGCGTGTGCGTGCGTGGGTGCGTTTGTCAGTGTAAGCGGACGTGTGTGCGTGTGTGTGCGTGGATAGGGGTAAACGTGTATTATGTGACTGGATGAATGTGTATGTGGTTTTGAATACAGATGAGAGAGATAGTGGTATGATGTGTGTGTGTACGAGAGAGAGAGAGAGAGAGAGAGAGAGAGAGAGAGAGAGAGAGAGAGAGAGAGAGAGAGAGAGAGAGAGAGAGAGAGAGAGAGAGAGAGAGAGAGAGAGAGATGGGTTTGGGGAACAGATTTTTTGTGATTTAGTGTGAGTGTGAATGGTTCGTAATGGTGTGTTTTGCATGGATGTTCGGATGTAAGTGTCTTGTATGAGATGGTGTGTTTTGGTGCTCGTCTACTATACCGTTTCCCAATTTTGGTCTCTTTTGGCTACACCCTTTTGGTTTATTTTTGGACAACCCCCTTTCGAATCACGTACGTTTTGGCTTACCCTTTGGCTGGCATTTCTTTGTTTATTTCTCCACTAATAAGAGGATTGATCTTCCTTTTGGCCCCGATTTGGAGACTTTCTTTCAGCACTTGCCATTCTATTTCTTGATTATATGTCAATAAATATTAATGAATGGTAAAAACATGAGTCTGTCTTCCTTCCTCCTTTGGGTCAATTCTTAGCTAGGAGACAGCAACACAGCAGGAGAGGCAGCTAAAGTAAGTCTGTTTTTGTGACAGCTTGAAGTTGCTATACGAGTAAACTAATTATAAATGAAGAAATTGAAAGGTCTTTGCTGTATCCTGCTGTGTTTGCTGTCTTCTAGTCGAATACATTACACCCTTTATGTGATGGAGATCACAAAGTCTGTAATCGTGTGTGGCCACGACTACAAACCTGTTGTCCGAAGACTGGACCATTTCACGACCACTTCACTTACTATACGTTACATGCACACGACGTGAATAATCGAGAGTAGTCTCCCATTGCTCTGTCTGGCTGTATAGCCGCCCCCATGTCTTATGGATGTTAATTATACAGGCTCTGAGATTGAAAGCGGTAATTTGCTCCTCGTCTGCTACTCATGTTCAATCCAGGCAATAGACATAACAATTAGTGACTTGTATGATACTTGGACAGGGTTGGTACCCTTTACTTCCAGGATAAATGTAGGCTATAATATCTGATCAAGAAAGCCAAGTAGTGTTAGATACGAACATGAATCAGATGTGCATGAACTGCCAGTTCGACCAGATCTAGTCTCCTCCAGGCGCGTAGCATGCGAATTCTTATCGTGGAAGTCCGATAGGTTGCAAATCTTCATATTAGATGGTATTGGGGACTTGCCCAACCGCAGTCGGTCAACCATCCTGTGTAAATCCGGGCATTCTTTTACAATGGTAGCTAGGCCCCTGTCCGCTTGAGCGTTTACACAGAGAAATCACAATACTCCATTCAACATGCATAAGTCTCCAGATGAGTGAGTGAGATGGGTGACCTATTCTTGCCTTTTCAGACGAGCGGACGAACGTCCAACTTGCTCGCGGCCTATGCACAAAGGGAGACCACTCTTGTCAGCTTATTAGCACGCGTTTATCAGCCAGCTGTATCCAGGCGAAGTGCACTTCCGTCATGCTTAAGGTTACACAACATCAAATGTTTGTCCATAGACTCCTACTGTAACCTTACATTTCTTTAATTATCCAGGCTATGAACAGCCATTCCACGTACACGCGGGTACAGCCTGGCATTTAAACTACAATAAAACACAATTTCGGCCCAACTTGTCCGGCTAACCGAACAAGACAACCCCAGTTCCGCACCAAATGTCGCCTCCTTGAAAATATCTGTACACACTTAAGCATAAGTGATGGTGATGAAAATGACAGCAGGCAAATGCTTAAACTTGTTGTCAGTTTTAATTACTGGATGGATGTGCGTTTGAAAACAGAAACATCTTACCCCTATTTCATCCAATCACAACTGTCATATGTCTCTGTCTCTTCTGTCATACGCTACTCGCTCAGGGAGCATGTCATTCTGATTTAGTGTAGTGGAACCCTAAACGTACACCATGAGCTTCATACCACAGACGGTCCCCACCTCCAATGAATGGACATTGCCAGCAACTACCTACATTCACCAGTTTGCCAGTTAATTCTCGGAGTCCAAACAAACACAACATACACTTCCTTTTATCGCCGAGGGGAACCATGACAACAGCCTTCAAAGCAGGATCTGCTTCCTTTCCTTCTGTCGTTTGGTTTAAGCCGTCATTTAGTCCACTGTCCATCACAAGAAATGGTCCCCTCAAGAAATTATGTCCTCTGTATTTCAGCTTCATGCAGATGATTTTAATACCCAAGTACATCTGTCCATTATTACTGGTACTGCGAGCGTATAGACTACAAATTCTGTGTCCGAGATAAACATATGTGAAAAAGAGAAAAGGGAATCGGAAGATTTGCATTTTTCTGACTGAAACGGAAACTTAACCTTCCGTAAAGGTGCTAATCTTTACACGGTTTCACACAGTTAATCATGTGTTTTCAACATCTAACGGGCACGGCGGTTTAGTGAACTACGGTATATCCAACGTTTGAATATACAGGTCATTGATTAAAAAACCTTAAAACCGTCAGGAATTTCACCCATGAGATGCCGCTATAGCTGGCTGTTTGACCTTGCCGAAAACATTCGTATGACGCCTCGTTCTGACTTCGTCTCCATGTAGTTACGTTGTCGTTGCCAACGGTCCCTCTGTTTCCAACAGATTCACTTTCGCTCTTGCTCCCTATCGCTCTGCATTTCGTTGACTACAGCATCGTTTTGAGATCATCTACTGACAAGATGTTTACAAGGCTGCATAGTCAAGGTATTTAAGCAGACTGTTATTGCATTCTAAAGAGTGAAGAGCGTACATAAGTATTGAAACGGGCCGTAGTTTGACAGTAACGTGTGGGATGCCCACTGGCCGCCATTTGCAATTTGGGGGAAATTTAGAAATGTTGATAATTTCAATGTCTTTTCTACCAGTAAAATGAGAGCTGTTGGTGTTTATATACGACGGAGGATGTTGCTAAATTGCAGTGGATGTTTTTAGTATATCCAGGGCGTCGGCTAGGTATACTATTTCTTTGAACATTTTTTTTTCAGATATGCATAGTATAGTAGCATTAATTAGTTGATGTTTTAATGCCCATTATAATTCCTCTGAGGGATTTTGACTTCCTGCACTTGTCCCCAGAGACTCTCAATTTTCTCGCTATCATCTCGTCGGCCTCCGAAACATTTTGGTTCCACTGTACGTATATTTGGTGTGTCGTTAAATGCAGTGTTTGTGTTATTTTCAGCACGGAAGACATGATCCGGTATCATGTCACTCCTGCCGCTAGTCTATGGCCGTCGCTGGATGAGGAATCCGACTGTGTATGTATTTGATCTACATGCCCCTCAGAATGGGCCGAAAAGCTGGCCTCTTTTGTCCTTGTCGAATTCCTCTCATGTACACCAGTGACATTGTATATTATATACACACTGTTACGGTGTGCTGAAAGTCTGTCTCCGGGTACCCCTCTCCAATTTAAACATTAACATAAAAAGATTCTTTTTCTAACAATCTGTCAGCATGTTTTTCGTTGGATAGTACCTTATAGCATGTGTGGCAAGGGCTATGATCTCAAACATTCTTAAACATTGCTTCGTTAAAAGTCTCCTGTCAACCTCACCCAATGACCCCTCCTTTCTCCCACCCTCCCCATTCCATCGACGTAGCGTCCCCTGGCTTCGTCCCAGAGTCCCTCTCCCGATCCCCTGAGTGTTTTTCACCCCGTTCTGGGCCGCCCTGACCACGGCGAGACGCTCCCTGCCCCAGTCACCATCACCTATGTCGACTATTACCCGGTCTCAAGTGACGACGACAGTGACTACTGGGTCTATGAGGACGAGGACGACGACAGCTTCGTGAGGATATTCATCCCGTGAGGAAGGCGCTGAGGAGAGTGGCTGCCTTCTTTAGGAGAGTATTCTCGTAGACTCCTCATCCGGTGCGTGTGTGTGTGTGTGTGTGTGTGTGTGCGTGCGTGTGTGTGTGTGTATGAGTGTGTGCGTGTGCGTGCGTGGGTGCGTTTGTCAGTGTAAGCGGACGTGTGTGCGTGTGTGTGCGTGGATAGGGGTAAACGTGTATTATGTGACTGGATGAATGTGTATGTGGTTTTGAATACAGATGAGAGAGATAGTGGTATTGATGTGTGTGTGTACGAGAGAGAGAGAGAGAGAGAGAGAGAGAGAGAGAGAGAGAGAGAGAGAGATGAGAGAGAGAGAGAGAGAGAGAGAGAGAGAGAGAGAGAGAGATGGGTTTGGGGAACAGATTTTTTGTGATTTAGTGTGAGTGTGAATGGTTCGTAATGGGTGTGTTTTGCATGGATGTTCGGATGTAAGTGTCTTGTATGAGATGGTGTGTTTTGGTGCTCGTCTACTATACCGTTTCCCAATTTTGGTCTCTTTTGGCTACACCCTTTTGGTTTATTTTTGGACAACCCCCTTTCGATCACGTACGTTTTGGCTTACCCTTTGGCTGGCATTTCTTTGTTTATTTCTCCACTAATAAGAGGATTGATCTTCCCTTTTGGCCCCGATTTGGAGACTTTCTTTCAGCACTTGCCATTCTATTTCTTGATTATATGTCAATAAATATTAATGAATGGTAAAAACATGAGTCTGTCTTCCTTCCTCCTTTGGTCAATTCTTAGCTAGGAGACAGCAACACAGCAGGAGAGGCAGCTAAAGTAAGTCTGTTTTTGTGACAGCTTGAAGTTGCTATACGAGTAAACTAATTATAAATGAAGAAATTGAAAGGTCTTTGCTGTATCCTGCTGTGTTGCTGTCTTCTAGTCGAATACATTACACCCTTTATGTGATGGAGATCACAAAGTCTGTAATCGTGTGTGGCCACGACTACAAACCTGTTGTCCGAAGACTGGACATTTCACGACCACTTCACTTACTATACGTTACATGCACACGACGTGAATAATCGAGAGTAGTCTCCCATTGCTCTGTCTGGCTGTATAGCCGCCCCCATGTCTTATGGATGTTAATTATACAGGCTCTGAGATTGAAAGCGGTAATTTGCTCCTCGTCTGCTACTCATGTTCAATCCAGGCAATAGACATAACAATTAGTGACTTGTATGATACTTGGACAGGTTGGTACCCTTTACTTCCAGGATAAATGTAGGCTATAATATCTGATCAAGAAAGCCAAGTAGTGTTAGATACAACATGAATCAGATGTGCATGAACTGCCAGTTCGACCAGATCTAGTCTCCTCCAGGCGCGTAGCATGCGAATTCTTATCGTGGAAGTCCGATAGGTTGCAAATCTTCATATTAGATGGTATTGGGGACTTGCCCAACCGCAGTCGGTCAACCATCCTGTGTAAATCCGGGCATTCTTTTACAATGGTAGCTAGGCCCCTGTCCGCTTGAGCGTTTACACAGAGAAATCACAATACTCCATTCAACATGCATAAGGTCTCCAGATGAGTGAGTGAGTTGGGTGACCTATTCTTGCCTTTCAGACGAGCGGACGAACGTCCAACTTGCTCGCGGCCTATGCACAAAGGGAGACCACTCTTGTCAGCTTATTAGCACGCGTTTATCAGCCAGCTGTATCCAGGCGAAGTGCACTTCCGTCATGCTTAAGGTACACAACATCAAATGTTTGTCCATAGACTCCTACTGTAACCTTACATTTCTTTAATTATCCAGGCTATGAACAGCCATTCCACGTACACGCGGGTACAGCCTGGCATTTAAACTACAATAAAACACAATTTCGCCCAACTTGTCCGGCTAACCGAACAAGACAACCCCAGTTCCGCACCAAATGTCGCCTCTTGAAAATATCTGTACACACTTAAGCATAAGTCATGGTGATGAAAATGACAGCAGGCAAATGCTTAAACTTGTGTCAGTTTTAATTACTGGATGGATGTGCGGTTTGAAAACAGAAACATCTTACCCTATTTCATCCAATCACAACTGTCATATGTCTCTGTCTCTTCTGTCGTTTTACATACGCTACTCGCTCAGGGAGCATGTCATTCTGATTTAGTGTAGTGGAACCCTAAACGTACACCATGAGCTTCATACCACAAGACGGTCCCCACCTCCAATGAATGGACATTGCCAGCAACTACCTACATTCACCAGTTTGCCAGTTAATTCTCGGAGTCCAAACAAACACAACATACACTTCCTTTTATCGCCGAGGGGAACCATGACAACAGCCTTCAAAGCAGGATCTGCTTCCTTTCCTTCTGTCGTTTGGTTTAAGCCGTCATTTAGTCCACTGTCCATCACAAGAAATGGTCCCCTCAAGAATTATGTCCTCTGTATGTTCAGCTTCATGCAGATGATTTTAATACCCAAGTACATCTGTCCATTATTACTGGTACTGCGAGCGTGTAGACTACAAATTCTGTGTCCGAGATAAACATATGTGAAAAAGAGAAAAGGGAATCGGAAGATTTGCATTTTTCTGACTGAAACGGAAACTTAACCTTCCGTAAAGGTGCTAATCTTTACACGGTTTCACACAGTTAATCATGTGTTTTCAACATCTAACGGGCACGGCGGTTTAGTGAACTACGGTATATCCAACGTTTGAATATACAGGTCATTGATTAAAAACCTTAAAACCGTCAGGAATTTCACCCCATGAGATGCCGCTATAGCTGGCTGTTTGACCTTGCCGAAAACATTCGATGACGCCTCGTTCTGACTTCGTCTCCATGTAGTTACCGTTGTCGTTGCCAACGGTCCCTCTGTTTCCAACAGATTCACTTCGCTCTTGCTCCCTATCGCTCTGCATTTCGTTGACTACAGCATCGTTTTGAGATCATCTACTGACAAGATGTTTACAAGGCTGCATAGTCAAGGTATTTAAGCAGACTGTTATTGCATTCTAAAGAGTGAAGAGCGTACATAAGTATTGAAACGTGGCCGTAGTTTGACAGTAACGGTGTGGATGCCACTGGCCGCCATTTGCAATTTGGGGAAATTTAGAAATGTTGATAATTTCAATGTCTTTTCTACCAGTAAAATGAGAGCTGTTGGTGTTTATATACGACGGAGGATGTTGCTAAATTGCAGTGGATGTTTTAGTATATCCAGGCGTCGGCTAGTATACTATTTCTTTGAACATTTTTTTTTCAGATATGCATAGTATAGTAGCATTATTAGTTGATGTTTTAATGCCCATTATAATTCCTCTGAGGATTTTGACTTCCTGCACTTGTCCCAGAGACTCTCAATTTTCTCGCTATCATCTCGTCGGCCTCCGAAACTTTTTGGTTCCACTGTACGTATATTTGGTGTGTCGTTAAATGCAGTGTTTGTGTTATTTTCAGCACGGGAAGACATGATCCGGTATCATGTCACTCCTGCCGCTAGTCTATGGCCGTCGCTGGATGAGGAATCCGACTGTGTATGTATTTGATCTACATGCCCCTCAGAATGGGCCGAAAAGCTGGCCTCTTTTGTCCTTGTCGAATTCCTCTCATGTACACCAGTGACATTGTATATTATATACACACCTGTACGGTGTGCTGAAAGTCTGTCTCCGGGTACCCCTCTCCAATTTAAACATTAACATAAAAAGATTCTTTTTCTAACAATCTGTCAGCATGTTTTTCGTTGGATAGTACCCTTATAGCATGTGTGGCCAAGGGCTATGATCTCAAACATTCTTAAACATTGCTTCGTTAAAAGTCTCCTGTCAACCTCACCCAATGACCCCTCCTTTCTCCCACCCCTCCCCATCCATCGACGTAAGCGTCCCCTGGCTTCGTCCCAGAGGTCCCTCTCTCCCGATCCCCTGAGTGTTTTCACCCCGTTCTGGGCCCGCCCTGACCACGGCGAGACGCTCCCTGCCCCAGTCACCATCACCTATGTCGACTATTACCCGGTCTCAAGTGACGACGACAGTGACTACTGGGTCTATGAGGACGAGGACGACGACAGCTTCGTGGAGGATATTCATCCCGTGAGGAAGGCGCTGAGGAGAGTGGCTGCTTCTTTAGGAGAGTTATTCTCGTAGACTCCTCATCCGGTGCGTGTGTGTGTGTGTGTGTGTGTGTGCGTGCGTGTGTGTGTGTGTATGAGTGTGTGCGTGTGCGTGCGTGGGTGCGTTTGTCAGTGTAAGCGGACGTGTGTGCGTGTGTGTGCGTGGATAGGGGTAAAACGTGTATTATGTGACTGGATGAATGTGTATGTGGTTTTGAATACAGATGAGAGAGATAGTGTATTGATGTGTGTGTGTACGAGAGAGAGAGAGAGAGAGAGAGAGAGAGAGAGAGAGAGTGAGAGAGAGAGAGAGAGAGAGAGAGAGAGAGAGAGAGAGAGAGAGAGAGAGAGAGAGAGAGAGAGATGGGTTTGGGGAACAGATTTTTGTGATTTAGTGTGAGTGTGAATGGTTCGTAATGGTGTGTTTTGCATGGATGTTCGGATGTAAGTGTCTTGTATGAGATGGTGTGTTTTGGTGCTCGTCTACTATACCGTTCCCAATTTGGTCTCTTTTGGCTACACCCTTTTGGTTTATTTTTGGACAAACCCCCCTTTCGATCACGTACGTTTTGGCTTACCCTTTGGCTGGCATTTCTTTGTTTATTTCTCCACTAATAAGAGGATTGATCTTCCCTTTTGGCCCCGATTTGGAGACTTTCTTTCAGCACTTGCCATTCTATTTCTTGATTATATGTCAATAAATATTAATGAATGGTAAAAACATGAGTCTGTCTTCCTTCCTCCTTTGGGTCAATTCTTAGCTAGGAGACAGCAACACAGCAGGAGAGGCAGCTAAAGTAAGTCTGTTTTTGTGACAGCTTGAAGTTGCTATACGAGTAAACTAATTATAAATGAAGAAATTGAAAGGTCTTTGCTGTATCCTGCTGTGTTGCTGTCTTCTAGTCGAATACATTACACCCTTTATGTGATGGAGATCACAAAGTCTGTAATCGTGTGTGGCCACGACTACAAACCTGTTGTCCGAAGACTGGACATTTCACGACCACTTCACTTACTATACGTTACATGCACAACGACGTGAATAATCGAGAGTAGTCTCCCATTGCTCTGTCTGGCTGTATAGCCGCCCCCATGTCTTATGGATGTTAATTATACAGGCTCTGAGATTGAAAGCGGTAATTTGCTCCTCGTCTGCTACTCATGTTCAATCCAGGCAATAGACATAACAATTAGTGACTTGTATGATACTTGGACAGGGTTGGTACCCTTTACTTCCAGGATAAATGTAGGCTATAATATCTGATCAAGAAAGCCAAGTAGTGTTAGATACGAACATGAATCAGATGTGCATGAACTGCCAGTCGACCAGATCTAGTCTCCTCCAGGCGCGTAGCATGCGAATTCTTATCGTGGAAGTCCGATAGGTTGCAATCTTCATATTAGATGGTATTGGGGACTTGCCAACCGCAGTCGGTCAACCATCCTGTGTAAATCCGGGCATTCTTTTACAATGGTAGCTAGGCCCCTGTCCGCTTGAGCGTTTACACAGAGAAATCACAATACTCCATTCAACATGCATAAGTCTCCAGATGAGTGAGTGAGTTGGGTGACCTATTCTGCCTTTCAGACGAGCGGACGAACGTCAAACTTGCTCGCGGCCTATGCACAAAGGGAGACCACTCTTGTCAGCTTATTAGCACGCGTTTATCAGCCAGCTGTATCCAGGCGAAGTGCACTTCCGTCATGCTTAAGGTTACACAACATCAAATGTTTGTCCATAGACTCCTACTGTAACCTTACATTTCTTTAATTATCCAGGCTATGAACAGCCATTCCACGTACACGCGGGTACAGCTGGCATTTAAACTACAATATAACACAATTTCGGCCCAACTTGTCCGGCTAACCGAACAAGACAACCCCAGTTCCGCACCAAATGTCGCCTCCTTGAAAAATATCTGTACACACTTAAGCATAAGTCATGGTGATGAAAATGACAGCAGGCAAATGCTTAAACTTGTTGTCAGTTTTAATTACTGGATGGATGTGCGTTTGAAAACAGAAACATCTTACCCTATTTCATCCAATCACAACTGTCATATGTCTCTGTCTCTTCTGTCGTTTTACATACGCTACTCGCTCAGGGAGCATGTCATTCTGATTTAGTGTAGTGGAACCCTAAACGTACACCATGAGCTTCATACCACAAGACGGTCCCCACCTCCAATGATATGGACATTGCCAGCAACTACCTACATTCACC
>NW_027133966.1:10000-34214 GCF_037392515.1 Haliotis asinina
AGACCAAACGTCCACGCCGCTCAGGGCAACCCACCAACGACGCAAGTGCGGCAGCGCGAACGGTAAGCTGGTGGGGCACCGCCGACAACATCATCGCACGGACGGCGCACCGTGCCAAGCCTCCCGTCGCACCCCGCAAGTCCAAACTCAAATCGAAGCCGAAAAGGGTTGCTTGCGGCAACGGGGCGACACACAAAGCCAACACGGGAGCACGTCCCACAACGCGCCCCACAGGTCACTCCCACAAAACACAATCTAAAAAGGCGCACCCCCAAAGGACTGCAAAACAGGGGACGGCGGCACGCCCGTCACGCCATACCTCCAAAAACAGGCATCCCACAACGCGCCCCACAGGTCACTCTCAAAAACACAATCTAAAAAAGCGCACCCCAACGGACTGAAAAACGGGACGGCGGCACGCCCGTCACGCCATACCTCCAAAATCATGCATCCCACAACGCGCCCCACGGGTCACTCTCAAAAACACAATCCAAAACAGCGCACCTCAACGGACTGAAAAACGGGACGGCGGCACGCCCGTCACGCCATACCTCCAAAATCATGCATCCCACAACGCGTCCCACAGGTGACTCTCAAAAACACAATCTGAAAAAGCGCACCTCAACGGACTGAAAAACGGGACGGCGGCACGCCCGTCACGCCATACCTCCAAAAAACATGCATCCCAGAACGCGTCCCACAGGTCACTCTCAAAAACACAATCTGAAAAAGCGCACCTCAACGGACTGAAAAACGGGACGGCGGCACCCATGCCACACCATACCTCCAAAAACATGCACCCCACAACGCGCCCCACAGGTCACTCTCAAAAACACAATCCAAAAAAGCGCACCTCCACGGACTGAAAAACGGGACGGCGGCACGCCCGTCACGCCATACCTCCAAAAAACATGCATCCCACAACGCGTCCCACCGGTCACTCTCAAAAACACAATCTGAAAAAGCGCACCTCAACGGACTGCAAAAAGGGACGGCGGCACGCCCGTCATGCTATACCTATATAAAAGGCCATCCCAGAACGCGCCCCACAGGTCACTCTCAAAAACACAATCCAAAAAAGCGCACCTCAACGAACTGAAAAACGGGACGGCGGCACGCCCGTCACGCCATACCTCCAAAATCAGGCATCCCACAACGCGCTCCACAGGTCACTCTCAAAAACACAATCTGAAAAAGCGCACCTCAACGGACTGAAAAACGGGACGGCGGCACGCCCGTCACGCCATACCTCCAAAAACAGGCATCCCACAACGCGCCCCACGGGTCACTCTCAAAAACACAATCTGAAAAAGCGCACCTCAACGGACTGAAAAACGGGACGGCGGCACGCCCGTCACGCCATACCTCCAAAAAACATGCATCCCAGAACGCGTCCCACAGGTCACTCTCAAAAACACAATCTGAAAAAGCGCACCTCAACGGACTGAAAAACGGGACGGCGGCACCCATGCCACACCATACCTCCAAAAACATGCACCCCACAACGCGCCCCACAGGTCACTCTCAAAAACACAATCCAAAAAAGCGCACCTCCACGGACTGAAAAACGGGACGGCGGCACGCCCGTCACGCCATACCTCCAAAAAACATGCATCCCACAACGCGTCCCACCGGTCACTCTCAAAAACACAATCTGAAAAAGCGCACCTCAACGGACTGCAAAAAGGGACGGCGGCACGCCCGTCATGCTATACCTATATAAAAGGCCATCCCAGAACGCGCCCCACAGGTCACTCTCAAAAACACAATCCAAAAAAGCGCACCTCAACGAACTGAAAAACGGGACGGCGGCACGCCCGTCACGCCATACCTCCAAAATCAGGCATCCCACAACGCGCTCCACAGGTCACTCTCAAAAACACAATCTGAAAAAGCGCACCTCAACGGACTGAAAAACGGGACGGCGGCACGCCCGTCACGCCATACCTCCAAAAACAGGCATCCCACAACGCGCCCCACGGGTCACTCTCAAAAACACAATCTGAAAAAGCGCACCTCAACGGACTGAAAAACGGGACGGCGGCACGCCCGTCACGCCATACCTCCAAAAACATGCATCCCACAACGCGTCCCACAGGTCACTCTCAAAAACACAACCTAAAAAAGCGCGCCGCAACGGGCCGGCTCGATTTTTCGTCTTTACCCTAACTTCTGCCCTAACACTATCCGTTAGCTCGATTTGTGGTGCTAACCCTAAGTCCAGCCCTAACCGTATCCGTTAAGTCCATTTGCGGCGCTAACCCTAGCTCTTGCCCTAACCGCATCCGTTCACTTCATTTCTGGTGCTAACCCTAACCCTTGCCCTAACCGCATCCGTTCACTTCATCTATGGTGCTAACCCTAAGTCCAGCCCTAACCGTATCCGTTAAGTCCATTTGCGGCGCTAACCCTAGCTCTTGCCCTAACCGCATCCGTTCACTTCATTTCTGGTGCTAACCCTAACCCTTGCCCTAACCGCATCCGTTCACTTCATCTATGGTGCTAACCCTAAGTCCTGCCCTAACCGTATCCGTTAAGTCCATTTGCGTTGCTAACCCTAAGTCTTGCCCTAACCGTATCCGTTAAGTCGATTGGTGGTGCTAACCCTAACTCTTGCCCTAACCGTATCCGTTCACTCCATTTGTGGTGCTAACCCTAACCCTTGCCCTAACCGTATCCGTTAAGTCGATTGGTGGTGCTAACCCTAACTCTTGCCCTAACCGTATCCGTTCACTCCATTTGTGGTGCTAACCCTAACCCTTGCCCTAACCGTATCCGTTAAGTCGATTGGTGGTGCTAACCCTAACCCTAACCGTATCCGTTAGCTCGATTTCTAGTGCTAACCCTAACCCTTGCCCTAACCGTATCCGTTCACTTCATCTATGGTGCTAACCCTAACTCTTGCCCTAACCGTATCCGTTCACTTCATCTACGGTGCTAACCCTAACTTCTGCCCTAACCGTATCCGTTAGCTCGATTTGTGGTGCTAACCCTAGCTCTTGCCCTAACCGTATCCGTTCACTTCATCTACGGTGCTAACCCTAACAGTATCCGTTACCATCATTTCTGGTGCTAACCCTAACCCTTGCCCTAACCGCATCCGTTCACTTCATGTCTGGTGCTAACCCTAAGTCCTGCCCTAACCGTATCCGTTAAGTCCATTTGCGGTGCTAACCCTAACTCTAGCCCTAACCGCATCCGTTCACTTCATTTGTGGTGCTAACCCTAACTTCTGCCCTAACCGTATCCGTTAACTCGATTTGCGGTGCTTACCTTAACCCTAACCGCATCCGTTCACTCCATTTGCGGTGCTAACCCTAACCCTAACCCTTACCGTATCCTTTAACTTCATCTGTGGTGCTAACCCTAGCTTTTGCCCTAACCGTATCCGTTCACTCGATGTGCGTTCTTAACCCTAGCTCTTGCCCTAACCTGAACTTCCTTGAAGGTGCCAGCCCTAGCCAGCCCTGCCCCTTCCCTAACGCGCTCCGTTACCTCCATCCATTTGGGGGGACAAACAACATTCCACGCCCGATATGATGGACAACAAAAGACGGGACGGGCGGACATGCCACGGCGGTCCCACCTACCAGCCTCTCGGACACTTGAACGGAAAAAAAAAAGAAAAAAAAAGAGGTCTACAGCACCGGGAGTTCCCAGGCGGTCACCCATCCAAGTACTATCCCGGCCCGACAGGGATTCACTTCGCGGACCAGACGAGAAGCGGTGCTTTACCAGTAGGATGGTCAGGGAGGACTTAAGGAAAAGTAGAAAGTATTTTGGAGACGTGCCCAAAAATGAAAGAAAAGAGTGCCAAACAAAATACGAAACAGCGCGAGGCACACTATGCCAAACACCACGCAAAATAGGTTCCAACAACGTACTAATAACAATAAACAATACTGACACTGGAAACCAAAACGTTTCGACAGATGAAAAAAATGGGGACTACTTTATATCACCGACGGCCCAGGGATACATGACAGAATGTGTCATAAGTTTCCCCGACATTTAATGAAAAATAGATAAAAAAGTATAATATATACACAATGATGACCATTAAAGTGACATGTTATGACGCTTTCATTTCATTAGTCCCCAATGACCGTTTTCAGCACCGTGTCCTTCGTGCTATTTGATTCCGAGAGCAGCATCAAGGAAATGTATCACCCCTTAAGAGCAGACGAGAGTGTGCAGGAAAGCGCAAGGACGATTATCGCGCTCTCCTACAGCACTGGCGCTGTTTCCCCTACACAGAGGCAAGTGGTACACGTTTATTCATGGGAGTATGGATAGCTGTGGAAACCGAAAAGGTAAGAATACAGTGACTTGCTTGTGACAAATGCTGTGGTCATGTTGGATCTATACCGAGCCCATGTTGTATGTTGCATCTACAGGTAGGCATGTTCATGTGGTATGCCCTGCCTCCACTTTCCCTCCATCACTTTTCCCTTCCTGTTTCAGGAATTTTCAGAGATACCATATCATGATATACATCCCATGCCTTTAGCCAACAGCACATTTTCTTTTCAGCTTGTGTTTTATTCCTTTTCCACGTTAAATTTTACAATAATTATGGAGTATGAAATGATGTACGAGAGGACAAATACAAACTGTTCTTTCTCTGACTTGTCTGGTACAATAACTCAGAAGTCAGTGTACTCATGCCTGCTCTTATTGTTTACAAGGGGGATAAGTGTCAGAAATAAGCTTCAAATGGACATAATGTCATTTGACCTTCGCTTATAGCTACTGTGTTTGCACAGTACCAATTTCAGTCAGTGCCTTTGGGCTGTTCTGTATTTTACACATTGTGCAGGGGGTTGAGGTTGATGTGCTCTTGTGCGCTGGTTTGCTCAGCACCATGTGCAACATCAAGCATGTCACAATAATGCAACAAAGCAAACCTGACCACTGAAAAATGCATATTATCATAATGATAGAATAATGCTTTAACCCTGGGACATACACACTTCAATAGAATGGAGCTCTGTGATGCCTCATGTTAAGGTGTAAATGTGTTTTGCTTATTTCATGTTGATCTTTCAACACTACTTTCTTGATAGACCATGTATTGCAGCAGTGTTTGTGAATGATAGGGGTACTTTTCCAGGCAAACCTGTATGAGGTGATGACTGCAAAATCACAATGTTCATTATTATTTTACTATCAGCTGTGCACGAAATAAACCGAAAACCAATCCAGACATTCGTAGTACGGGTCATTTTCAAATGTTACCAGTCCCCAAAGGATGTAACCAGACACCCAGACATGGTGATTTTACTCATATGTATGCAACATGTATCTAAAGTTCTTGCCAGATGATTGGGCTGGCCCATTTAGACTGTCTGACAGAAATATTGTCCCTTTTGGGCGGTTGGACAGGCTTTTCTTCCATACCTGGCTATAAACAAATATTTGAGGAGCCACAGGCCACATGCAAATGCATGCTGACATGAATCAATTTGCCTTGCCACTTGTTAATGGTACATATGTTCAGTTTAGCTCATGATGTTGTGCTGCAATACTTGACTTGTACTTATGACTAATGGAAAAAATGATCTCATGTACAGCATGATGACTGCAGTATACAGTGTATCTGACCATGCAAATGATACGTGGTACACACACTGTGAAGGCAAATCTATCACCCTTCAATGCAGTTCATAGAACGACTTCAGTTCTGGCATGGTTGATATATTCCTAACAAAATGCTAAGTAACACACATTTTTGGTCTCATTACATTTTCATTTATTGGAAATGCAAATCATGGGATGTTGTAATCGGAAGCTAAAAGATATATATTCATGATGAAGAAAAGGAAAGGAAATGGGATTGAGCAATATTAGACTTGCAGATGATCAAAAGCATTTAATCATGAAAACAGTTGTGCAAAATGTGCTCCACTGATGGAGAAAAATGTGAACATTTAGTGTGAGGTTAGTTTTGGACAGTGGTGTGGTGTTCACTATCTGATAGGACCACCAGGAGCACAAATGCATGCTTCCAGAAGTCTTTGCATTGACGAAATGAGCCTTAAAAGTTGTTGTGGCTGAATCATGAATGTTCTGCCATTCTCTCTGTAACGCCTGTTCAAGGTCATCCAGAGTCTAGGGATTGACCATGTTCACAAGAAACACAACTTCACATAATACCCCAAGCATGTTCATGGGGATTAGAATGAAGTCCCCTTGCAGGTCTGTCCACAGCTGTGATGTTGGTGATCTTAACAACATCATTAACAACTTTTTCTCAGGCATTTGAACCAAGGACATGCATTTTTATCCACAAAAATGAAGTTAGAACAGGCTTGCTGTATCAGACCAATGATTTCCAATGATCAGGGTGCATGTTTGAAGAGTGGAGCTAATCCATGTCTCACATTTTGAATGTGTTTCCTCAGAGTGGTTGTGTACAGGTGATGTTGTCAATGTCAACAGATACATAAAATTGACATGAAATTTTATACAGGGTTGTTGAATAAGACAAATGATTACAGGTAGGTTTACACCAGTCAGGGTGCATGTGTGAAGAACGGAGCATGTTCACGTCATAGAGTTGTGTAATTTTACTCAGGGTGGTTGTGTTCCGGTGATGTTGTCAATATCAAACGATACACAAAACTGACATTCACAAAAGAATTGTTTGTTCTTTGAATATTTATCTTTAAGTAATATTTTGGCAAAAATGGCTTACCAGGTTGATAAAGATATTACAATGGAATTACTTGTTGCTTTATTTTTGGTGAAGAGTATACTTAACATTCGGATTCAGAGTTCTGAACTAGATATGTACTTGTGATTCCTGAATTTCCACCTCCTACATTAAAGACATTTGTATGTATAAATGTAATTACATCAATGTTCTCATACAGGATGTATTTCGAACATATGAATTATGCAAGATAGAAACTTTACAACTAATTCCACAGGTGTTTTAACGTGATGACGCAATTCTCCTTTTCAGTTGACCTGGTGAGACCGACAGAGTTTATGCATGAAGTGTAGAATGTGTGAGGTTTCATGCTGGTTAGATAAAAAGGTCTTTGCCTCCACCAACAATGCATGTACATTTTATGATCAAAATCTTGTGCCCAGTACACTAACTTCTATACATAGTGACAGCTACAAAGGAGTGAAGGGAAATACAGCATCATAGATGAGGGCCAATGAGCTCCTGTATAGCCACTTGAACCATTCACTAGGATAACTCCCAATAGACAGACACCCAATTGACAGACAGTGGAATGACAGACACTAAACTAGAACATTAATTACAGGAACCACTATGGGTACAATGGACCAGTGTAACCTCTAGTGAGTAGAGTTGGGTGAACGTGAAACCGATTCATTACTGAGAAGTTTGAATGGCTGCAAACAGAACTTTCTTGTGATTAAAGGATAATCAATGTTCTGTTCTAAAAATATTTTTACTATTAATTACTATCAAATATAAAAACAAGTTTGTCACTAAGAAGTATTACTGGTTATATTTAGTGATACATATTTTGTTTACTGAAGAAAAATGAAGAACAAATTATCCAACTTAGAAAAGAACTCTCCCACTAACAGAATATGTACTAACACTTTGTTTAAGAGATATAGATCTGTACATATCGGAAAACACTAGGATTTTTAGTAAATGAGTAACCTGTATTGCCATATAAGAAAAGATTAATACCAGTCACTATTCTCATTTTAACAATACTTTCTAAACAGTCTAAGAGTTTATGTCTTTGTGCCCAGTTACCACAAGCTGCTTGGGAAGTCTGTGTTCCCTATGAACCAGTCTGTAGTGTTTGAGCGTTTGAATCTAACATGGTGCTGGTGTGTTTCAGCACCCTTGCGTTATGCTTTTCTTCACAATGTTTCATTTCACTCAAACTCAGAGACTATTGAATAAGTTGCTTCACTTCAAGGCCTAAGATGTTGTTTAAAGTGCCCATGAAGAGCTCCCATACTTTTTGCTTGCAATAAACATACAAGTCTTGAGTATCTGAAGGCTGTATGCAATTGTCAGGAGTGCCTATTAGTGCAGAAATTCTGCTGAAAGTACTTCTTAAGAATTTGAGGTACATATCACAAAATGTACATATTTTTACATAGCTGACATGAAACCATATGGCCAAAAACTTCCTGTGTGCGGGTTCAGTAGGTACTTGAAACAGATATGATTACAGTCATGTTACAAGATTGACTATAAATTTAGAACAGACACAAATGAGACTTGCAGAAGCTCAAAACAAACTGATTGATGTAATACAACAGAGCATATAGCATTTCAGCAGCCAAACTGTTGCAGATGTAATTGAAGGAAGTAGGACTGTGCTTCATTACAATACCATTATGGTGAGAATGTTATAGCCATTGGCATTGAAGAGGTTTGGGTTTATTTATGACACCAATCTTTAAATAATCAGTTCTGCATTACCTTTAATTTGTGAAGGATATGGAAAGGCAACAACTGACATGACAGATGATGTTTCCACAACTTTATTCAATTCTTCATAGATTACATTACATGAGTGTAAAATTCAGTTGAGCAACTAACTTGAGGCACTATAGCTCACCTTTACTGTGTGGTCAGAAATGTGCATGTGTGTGCATGCGTGCGTGTGTGTGCTTGTGTGTGTGATGAGAATGACACCCCAAGCAGCAATGTGTCGTCACCTCATACATTGAGCCGCATCTTAAGAGAAACATGTGAAGTCGGGAACCAATTCTAAACATACCAGCGGGGTTGTTCACATGCTACGCAAATATACAAGGTAAATAAAGTAGGGGATATTCTGTTTAGTGCTGAAAGTATGAACTGGACACCACACAAAATGACTGTAATACCCAACTTTACTCACTGTGGAAACTATATGTGTCACTTGGCAGCCTTATGAACAAAGTTTGAAATGTCGTGGTTGTCAGATTTAACACATTTAAGGTGGTGTTACATAAATGAACAATCTGCACTGCATTTACTTGTATTTCACAAGCGTGTAATTATGGCCATTGTTTTCATGTGTTTTCTAGCATGCATGTGTAACATGAAAATTATGCTGTGATTGTCAGACATGCATTTCAATAGCTCTCAAATGTCATATGACCAGGGTTAGGTTTGTCATATATTTAGTGCTCATAAATGTAGTTGGTAATGAGTAAATAGAGTATTACAAGATTGACACTACTTCAACATGTATTTCAATGGTTTTGAATTACAACTGTGACATGTGGTTCATGAACATGTCTAACCATACCCTAAATGTACTGAGATCAGTAGAAACACATGGCGAAGTGATACCCATGATTGAGCATGACTATCAACGTGCAGGTCTTTCCTGACATGCTGTATGTTTAAAAGGTAAAAATATTAGGTGTATTGGCGAAAGCGATATGTATGGTAAATAGTGTGGATGTGCTGGTGTGTCAGAGGGATAGGGTGTGCGATGGTGTAGGCCAAGGGTGGGGTGGTGGCGGTGTGTTGGTGGTTGGTTACTGATAAGTCTTTCTGATCAGAGGGCAATATTGGTAATACTTTTTGTAATGGAAATTACATTACCATTAAAATAACCGACCTTCGGTACACTTCCTGTGTATGAGAAGCAAGTGCTAAATTACAACAAACACAGACAGATGTGTACACACAGACATGAACCAATAGGTCATTAATTTCAGCACACACTTGTACACATGTATAAGTTATGCAACTGAACATTAGCCATACTTTCAAAACAGATGATTAGAATGTATTACTGATTCCCCGTGTATCTTACTGCTGTAAATATTTAAACCTGCACACACTTGTACACGTGTGTAAGTTATGCAACTGAACATTGGCCATACTTTCAAAACAGATGATTAGAATGTATTACTGATTCCCCGTGTATCTTACTGCTGTAAATATTTAAACCTGCACACACTGGTACACGTGTGTAAGTTATGCAACTGAACATTGGCCATACTTTCAAAACAGATGATTAGAATGTATTACTGATTCCCCGTGTATCTTACTGCTGTAAATATTTAAACCTGCACACACTTGTACACGTGTGTAAGTTATGCAACTGAACATTAGCCATACTTTCAAAACAGATGATTAGAATGTATTACTGATTCCCCGTGTATCTTACTGCTGTAAATATTTAAACCTGCACACACTTGTACACGTGTGTAAGTTATGCAACTGAACATTAGCCATACTTTCAAAACAGATGATTAGAATGTATTACTGATTCCCCGTGTATCTTACTGCTGTAAATATTTAAACCTGCACATACTTGTACACGTGTGTAAGTTATGCAACTGAACATTAGCCATACTTTCAAAACAGATGATTAGAATGTATTACTGATTCCCCGTGTATCTTACTGCTGTAAATATTTAAACCTGCACACACTTGTACACGTGTGTAAGTTATGCAACTGAACATTAGCCATACTTTCAAAACAGATGATTAGAATGTATTACTGATTCCCCGTGTATCTTACTGCTGTAAATATTTAAACCTGCACATACTTGTACACGTGTGTAAGTTATGCAACTGAACATTAGCCATACTTTCAAAACAGATGATTAGAATGTATTACTGATTCCCCGTGTATCTTACTGCTGTAAATATTTAAACCTGCACATACTTGTACACGTGTGTAAGTTATGCAACTGAACATTAGCCATACTTTCAAAACAGATGATTAGAATGTATTACTGATTCCCCGTGTATCTTACTGCTGTAAATATTTAAACCTGCACATACTTGTACACGTGTGTAAGTTATGCAACTGAACATTAGCCATACTTTCAAAACAGATGATTAGAATGTATTACTGATTCCCCGTGTATCTTACTGCTGTAAATATTTAAACCTGCACATACTTGTACACGTGTGTAAGTTATGCAACTGAACATTAGCCATACTTTCAAAACAGATGATTAGAATGTATTACTGATTCCCCGTGTATCTTACTGCTGTAAATATTTAAACCTGCACATACTTGTACACGTGTGTAAGTTATGCAACTGAACATTAGCCATACTTTCAAAACAGATGATTAGACTGTATTACTGATTCCCCGTGTATCTTACTGCTGTAAATATTTAAACCTGCACATACTTGGTATGACCTGTTTCTTATTCTGACGTTTTCTCAAATGTTAGTTACCTGACGGAATATACTGTACACATACTTACATTCCACATTCTGGATAGATAATATAAATTTTCTTGTGATTGCAATCGAGTCATAAAACTACAGTTTCATTAATTATTGAAAGCTTGACTACATGACAGCAGTTCTGTTGCTGATGAGTGTTCACTTTTCCTTCTTGCTGTCTTGAGTTGTTCTACGTTATATAATTATGATCATGATATTAACATCTCAATATCATGGAATATACTTTGTAGGCATTAATCTGTGTAAGAAAAGAACCTTATTGTGTGTGCTTGACTGTTATTGGGTGAAATTGTTAAATGCACCTTCCTACAGAATTTCCTGGGAATAGAAAATGAAAATTGTTAAATGTACCTTCCTACAGAATTTCTTGGGAATAGAAACTGTAAATTTTTAAATAAATGGAAACCTATAGTGGGTAAAGCTTTGGAAACAATTAGTGATTATAACAACAATTATTATTATATAGAAATGCAACCCTCCCATGTATTTCACTTGGATGAAGTCGAAGGCTATCTGCTTGCTGCTCAGGGCCAGGCACATCTCACTTGTAACTTGTCAAGATGATCTTGCTCCAAAATGTGCATATGAAATACAGTATGTTCAGCAGCATCATTGCATGAACTGTCAATAGCTGTCTTCATCAAACTTATGGCTTTGACTCCTTGATGTATCCATAGCATTACCCAGACTATCTGCAGGGTGTCACGGAATATCTGCAGGGTGTCACGCAATACCTGCAGGGTGTCATGGAATATCTGCAGGTTGTCACAGAATATCTGCAGGGTGTCACGGAAAATGATACTGACAAAAAATTCCTTGAAGGAATCCAAGCCAACAGCCAGACATAGTCAATTCCTGACACTTTCCTCGAGTGCCACATGGTTCTCAGTGCTCTTTCATAGGTACCTCATGATGTCCTGGATCAGATCACTAGAATACTTGGGTTCTCCATTGGGAGAATGGCCCTTCTGACACTGATGATAATGTAGAATGCTACAGTGATGAGGAGTGTGCATATCATATTGAAAGAAAGTGCTTCCTAAGACAACTCTCATTCAGTATACTGTGTGTGTGTGTGAGTGTAAAGGGGGCAAGGACCCTGACCTCAAGATGAGCCTGACCAGTGGAACTGTAAATAATATTGTTCTGAACTTTCAGAGTTGGCCATACTGGTATTGTGTTTGATATGTGTTGTCAACTGAACAACCTAATTGAAATTGTCCAATGTATTGAGTGACAATGAATGGTTTGGAAACACGCCAATGATGGGCAACTTCCACAAACTTTGCAATTTGATGTCATGCACTACAACTGATCTGTGGTCTTAAGAAACTTACTTATGAAGTAATGACGAGATTGATTTGGATGGAATTTGTGAATGGTTAAGCAAACATCCCCATATATTTGAAGTTGTGCAATGTATGAGTCATGAAACCGAAAGGAGAAACCCTCCTTCACAAGCTATCATAATCTTTTGCACCACAAAAGGTGACACCGAGCAGAATTTTTGATGACCTATTTTGATTTACAAATCTTGCTGGAGCTCAGATAGAGAAGACAATTGTTACCTTCCCCTAGCCTGTTTTCGTGACATAATACCTTTGTGCTTTGCCACAAACTATCACAAACTGTGCAAAATACCTTCCTGTTGACTGTGCACAGATGACTCAACTCCAAAAAACATAACCAGAATTGCACAACCATTTATATAACAAAAGAAGTTCAGCTTATCAATATGAATGTTTTTGGATGAATTGCTGTTCCCCAAGCCACAGAGGAAACAGTCTCAACACAGGTCCAGGAATGGCCGGTGGACCATGAGGCATCAGCATAAAAGCAGGAACTGTCTCAGTGCTACCTGGCAGCAGTCAAAGACCTACATTCTTGTGACAAGTGCTTTTCAAATAGCAAAACCTGCACCATGATGACCTGGAGAAAACATGAACACAGGTGGATGAATGTGACTTCCAAACAGAATGGATAAACCCTGCTTGAAAACATTCACTACCAGGAACAACAAAAAACCAAAAGTCCAAGGGTTCACTGACTTGACTTATCACAGAATGCTTGCTTATATAGATATGTTTTGAGTCTGGATTTAAACAGAGAGAAAGTGTCAGTGTCTTTAATGTATGTTGGTAACCGATTCCACTCAGTCACAGCTGTAAATGAAAGGTATCTATGTCCACAGGAAACTGTTTTCGTAACTGGGATAGTCAGCAAATGTTTGGACTCTAATCCCAAGGATCTAGCTGGGATATATGGTATGAAACAGTTACGGAGATATTCGTGTGCATTCCCCAACAGACACTGGTACACGAAGCACAGGGTCTTATAGCTTATCCTTTGTTGTACTGGAAGCCAGTGGAGGGTACGAAGGATTGGGGATATGTGATCATACTTCTTGGAACAAGACACAATCCTGGCAGCTGTATTCTGAATGAGCTGGAGTTTGTGTATGGCCGACTTTGGAGCTCTGGCAGTAACCGATTCTCAAGATCACAAGAGAAAGTGCCAGGGTAGCCGCAGAAACTTGGCTTAGGAATTTATGTATATTGCTTCTCCTGACTGTGACTTGAAGACCGTGGACAGCTAGGTGTCATCAACATATTGTTGAGGAGATAGCTGATGCTGATCATGACCTCTCCAAGCTGTTTGGTATAAAAGGTGAACAGAATCAGTCCTAATACCGATCTTTGTGGAACGCCACAAGTAAGATTAACTGGATTTGACAGTTGATCCTCAATGAGAACAGACTCACTCCTGTTTCAGAGATATGGCTCAAACCACCGCAAACACAAACCCTCTCAATTCCAAAGTCAGTTTTGAAAAGTGTGAAGTATTCTACAATGGGCAACCGTATCAAAGGCCACACTTAAATAGAGAAACACCAGCAATGCTGCATTTCCTGAGTCAGTACCAAGTCTCACTGAGCTCACCATGTGAAGAAGTGCAGATTCTGTAGAGTGTCATGGGCAATATGCAGACTGGCATGGATTGTACAGATGGTGTTTTTCAAGATGCTGAGCCAAACATTCTTGAACAACCCGTCCTATAACCTTGGAAATACATGGAAGATTGAGGTTGGCCTATAATGTTTCAGAACATCCACATCTAGTCCAGTTTTTCTGAGCAGTGGTTTCACCACTGCATGTCAACAAGAATCAGGCATGGATCCACTCCTGAGACTACAATTCACAATACCTGAGATGACAAGGGAGATGTATACCAAAGTTACTGAACTTTCATAGGAATTGGGCCCAAAATGCATGATAAGGCGTTTGAAGCCTTAATAATTTTCAATACATCATCTGTTCAATAAGGACTTGAAGTATCAAGTTGATTAGAACAACCATGTCCATGTTCTACCACCTCATCCATTATGTCAGATGCAGCCTGATCCAGAGTTATGAAGTTGAATGTATTCAATCTTTTTCTGGAAATAGGATGGAAACTGTTCAGCAATCTGGGACGGAGACCCAACGTCAAGGAGTGAGACATTATCCTGTTTACCCAACAGCTTCAAAATAACTTCATACAGCACCTTTATTGTATGATTTGCTCAATTTTTGAGTTAATGAAGTCATGTTTTGACTGCTTCATTAAAACCGTGACTTCATTTTCAGCAGCACAATAGATTTGGTAATGTACCATTGTCGTTCTGCAGTCCTATCGCCTTTGCTGTATTCACATCAGAAGTGAGAAGCCCTCCTGCATCAGATCTCTGATTAGTTTTCACTTTCTCAGGAGCATGCATATCCAAATGTTCAAGAAGCACAGGCTTAGACAGTTTGACATAGGTCTCACATTAAGTTGGTGAATGTTTAAGAAGATCACAGTTAAATATCTGAACGAAATGGCATCATACCCATCTTTCGAATATTTCTTCACTATGTGTTATTTAATTAACTATGTTATACATGATATGTTTGCAGATCATTACAGATCTCCATCATTGTGGTCGATCATGAATAAACAGTCGTCTACAAGAAGTATTGCTTATTTATTTATGATGGAGATCTGAACAACTCTTCAGCTTGGTACATCAGAGTAACTAAACTACAGCTCCTAGACACAAACATGCCAGTCGTTGGATGCCCTATACCATCATGTGTCTTTGTGACAGAAGACCTTGACTCTGTGGTGGTAGCAGCACTGTTAACAGTCCATTCAACAGTCCACACTTCAGGACCTGTCATCTCTAGAAATGGTCAAACAACCCAGCATACCCTCTGCTGGATCAATCGAAGATTGGTCATACTTCAAATCCAGATGGAAGGACTATGTATAGGTGACCAAGGTCACGGGAAAGGATCATGTTGTACAACTATTTGAAGGCGGTGATGAGACATTGCACAGAGATCTCACATGTTCAACAAGCGGAACTCTCACAGAGGAATCTGAGAAAGATGTCCTGAAGGCCATTAAACTCCTTGCTGTCAGAGAGGAGAACACCATGGTGACTCGAGTTACCTTTCACAGCACGACTCAGGATCTTGATGAAAACTGTTCACTCCTTTGGTGCAAAGCTTAGAGGTCAGGCTGGCATATGCAAATTTGCCATTGAATATCCCGGATGCCACCAGGAGGTGAATTACAGTGAGGATTACACTCACTCGTGGCCTGAAATCCAGTTGGATCTTCTTGGAGAAAAAACAAGGACTTGAATCTGGAACAGGTACTTCAGTTTGTGGAAGCCAAGGAATCAGGCAATGTTTTTGGATTGACATCTGTGGAAGGAATGGCATCACTTTAAATCCTGAAAAGTTCACCTTTTCACCGGACACTGTGGAGTTTGCAGGCTTTGAGATTACTCGCACCAGTGTTCAACTTTGCTCAAAGTGCTTACAAGCCATCATGGACTTTCCCACACCAAAGAACATTACAGACATGCGTTCTTGGTTTGGACTTGTCAATCAAGTGTCATATGCATTCAGCATGGCTGAGCAGATGCAGCCATTTTGCCACCTCCTAAAGCCCAGGACACCTTTTTGCTGGGACAACAATCTGGACCACTTGTTTCAAGAAACCCAGATTATCATTGTCAATAAGATTGAGAAAGGTGTGCACATGTTTAATGCAAGCAAACCAATCTGTCTTGCAACAGACTGGTCGAAACATGGAAGACAGTACCATTTTGCTGTAATGATGGGTGGAAAGTCACTCTGGTTGGAAGTCATTTCACCCATGCTGCAGAATCACACTATGCACCGGTTGAGGGGGAAGCCCTAGCAGTGGCTGATGCCCTAGAAGCAATGTCAGTGCCCCAAAACAGTACCATTTTGCTGCATTGATGGGTGGAAAGTCACTCTGGTTGGAAGTCGTTTCACCCACACTGCAGAATAACACTATGCACTGGTTGAGGGGGAAGCCCTAGCAGTGGTTGACGCCCCAGAAGCACTGTCGGTGCCCCAAAACAGTACGATTTTGCTGCATTGATGGGTGGAAAGTCACTCTGGTTGGAAGTCGTTTCACCCACGCTGCAGAATGATGTTATGCACTGGTTGAGGGGGAAGCCCTAGCAGTGGTTGATGCCCTGGATACAGCAAGGTATTTTGTCCTGGATGTAGTGATCTGACAATTGCAGTTGACCACAACAATCCCTTCTGAAAATCTTTGGGGAGAGATCACTTGAATGCATCTCAAATGCTCAACTACGTAATCTGAAGGAAAAGACGCTGTGCTACAAATTTCACATGGTTCACATTCCTGGGGTCAAACACAGCTGCTGATGATGTATCTCGTCACCTAACTGGTAACCCTGAGAGGATTGTTCTAGACGATGATGTTGCAGCCATGTACTGTCCTGACCTTGCCCCTTCACTGGATGTTTGTCATAACATCCTTGCCTCCATCAGATGCAGTGAAATGCCTGACCACAGTGTAGAGAATGCCACTCTCCTGTCTGCAGTGTCTGCAATCAGCTCCCTGGAACCCATCATGTGCAACAAGGTGAAAGTTGCCACCACTAGCAACATATCCACGGCCAAACTCGTTGACATTACTGAAAATAGGATGCCAGAATGCCTTCCAATGCCTATCTGCTGACTTCTTTCATTACAAGGGTGTCAACTACCTGGTGCTTGTTAACAGATACTCAAACTGGGAAATAGTGGAGAGAACTGCTGCGTATGACCCTAGAGTGCCTTCGTACATGGTCAGTTCATCATCGCCTGTCCTCTGTCGCCTTTCCTCACATTAACTGCAGAGCAGAAATTGGCGTGAAAGACGGTCAAACGCATGATCACTGCAAACGCTGGACCCCAGGGTGAACTTGACACGGATGCTTTCCAAGCAGGTCAATGCTTCAGTACAGGAACCCCCCCAGACAGACACAAAGTTATCGTCTGATACGTGTGTTTTTGGCAGAGCCATAAAGGACTTCATCCCCATCCTACCCAGCCAGTACAAACCTCATGAGACATGGAGTGATACACTATTACTGAGGGAGGAGGCACTCAGAAACCAACATATCAAGATGGCAGAATGCCAAACAGCTCCCACCCCTAGCAGTTGGTGACTTTGTCAGAATCCAGAACCAGACAGGGCCTCACCCCCTCAAATGGGACAAAACAGGATGTGTGGTCGAAGTTGGTCAATTCCACTAGTATGTTGTACGGGTAGACGGGTCAGGTAGAGTGGCCCTACTCAACAGGAAGTTTCTCAGGAAGTACAACCTTCATCTCAACTCTCAATTGCTGACGACTTGCCAAGGTCGCAAACAACTATCCCTGACAACAGCACCCCCATACCACATCCACGCCCAGCTATGTCAAGATCAGAACACTGGCCCACACCTGCAACAGTCTCTACCGGTGATGAACAATGCACCACACATCAACAGCCGGAGCCATCCAGACTAACCACTACACCTGACGTGTCACAGACCTCACCACCCTCACCTGACAGATCCCGTCAACTCTGCCCAGTGATCAGAAAACCCACTGTCCTACCAGAATGACCGAGCATAGACCTTTCACCAACTCAAACAGTGGACACACATGTGATCCACCCACAACGTTCTACCCGCACTAAGAAAGAGCCAAACTGGTTGTCTGGTTGTGTGATTATGTGCATGTGATTGAGGCACAGCAATCACTGGGCCATGGGCAGTATACCCAGTGACATACCTGAATGTGTTGTTGCCAGTTTCTCTTTATTTCAGTTTGTTCAAAACTTTTCCCAGTCACTTGATGACAATTTGAGGCATTATGTTTTGTTTAACTTAAATCTGGGTGCTAGTCAGAACTGTTTCTTTCACAGCATTCTTATGCTCTGACAATGACTTGGCGAGGGATAGAGCATTATATGTTACTTAATCAACTATGTTATACATATGTTTATTCTCATTACAGATCTCCATCATTGTGGTGATCATGAATAAACAGTCGTCTACAAGAAGTATTGCGTACTTATGTACAATGTGATAAGGAAATGGATTGATAACTGGAGCTATGACAAATGAACATATGTGATGAATTTGTCAGTTTCACGTCAGCATTACTCAAACAGGAAGTGGCCATTTTTGTGTGTTGAATCATTTACAATTTGAAGACATTTCTGTGATCGCAAGATCTCTATCATTTTTGGTGTGTCACTATTCCCTTTAAACGTAAATGTATATTAAAGTCCCCTAGAATGAACAACCTGTTTGACTTGACACACAACTTATACTGTAAATTCAGGAATTATTCAAGAAACATAGAAATTACTCCTGAAGATAATGGCTACTCCACCTCCACAAGAGATCCTAGGTTGATGTTTGACTGTGTATCCAGGTGGAGTTAGTTGTACAATCATGGATGCATATAGCGTATCAGTGTGGTGATCCAATACCAAGACTGCAATGTCCACACACTTGCTGCAAGCTGATTGAACATTTAAAAGACAGACTTTAAGAACTGGAGAAAGTCTAGGAGGCTGAATATGTATAAGAGTTTAGTAGTTAAATGATTCTGTGCTGTGATTAGTTGACTGATTTGATGGTCTATAGCCAATGACAATACTTATACATTTCATGTCCCAGCCCTTGTCCCTCTCTTAAGCTTGTGTCTTTTCTTTCTCTTGCTTCACTTCTGATGAGAGGCCTTGTCTATCAGTGACAGTAAATTGGTTTAGTCAGTATCCATGGCTGTTGGACTTCATCTGAAACCACTCCAAAACCAAGAGCTGCACATCATGATGCCACGGCAATCCTCCAGAATCTTGAAACCCAGATCATTGTCACCGATGGCAATCAATTGTATCAAGCTGACAAAAGATGCAGCTATGAGGAAACTGATACTTGATTAGTTTTATATGCTAACAGGACACTGAAGACCATTCTACACTTTTGTGTGTAGTGGATGATACTGATGTGTTGATGATATTGCTCTCTGGAAAAGACCATTAGCAATATTCATCAGATGTGAAAACAACTACAGCTAATTTCAGACTGGAGGATGTAAGCAAACTTGTCCTTGCCCTTGGTGTTGCGGTGTGTAGTGCTCTTGTTGAAATGCATGCATGGACTAGAGTTGGCCCAGTAAGTGCAGTTTGGACAAACAAGGCTTTGAAAAGGATTCTACAGAATCAAAGGTTTAGTATTTTCAGACTTTGCAAGCAACTGGAATATGACAATAGAAAGCTTTGATGAAGTTCAAACTTTCCCATGTCAGCTGTACAGTAGAGACACCAAAGTAAATAGAGTCAACAAACTTCACTAACTCATGTTCAATTGTAGGGAAGGTGATGTTGAATACAGACAGGTGCTGCCTTGTGCTAATGCTCTCCTCCAACACACACTGTTCAAACTATCAAGCAATCATTTGGAAAAACAGCTTTGAAAGTAATACAAACTTTCCAGATGCCTCTGATGAACATGGCTGGGAAAAAGTGGCAATCTTCTCTTGAAGTAGATAACAGGACCTGAAGATCAATATTTTTAATGCCATGAAGTGTTCAGCAGCATGCAAGTTGGTAGACTGCTCCAATTTGTCAAATTGTAATGACTACCATGATGGTGACAACTGCGATGATGATGATAAAAAGGAGAATGACAGAACCATAATGTTTCTCTATTCATCTCTCTCAGCATGTCTCTAACCATGAATGTAATATACAGAAATATACTGGACAAAAATAGTGGTGATATATGCAAAGTTTGAAAACCTGAATAATGATCTATTTGTTCACTGACACGCTAATATCAATGGCTTTGGCTGCTCTTACCCTTTAGCGCTTACAGCTTTATGCAAATGGACCATACGTGTAGATGGAACCCATCTGGGGTAGGATGAGGTCAATGACTGTGAGGATGTACAAGAAGGTTTCTCCTTGTGGATGGTGGCAGAGGATCACCTACCACTAGACTTCTTAGGATGGGAAACCAATTCTTGACCGGCCACCAAAGCACAACCAAAATCATTTGAAGGCAAGTCGTCTTCTTGACTTTGGCAAGAACTTTTAACACTGGCAGTGGTAACGCATACGTAGACCTTCCCACGAGTGACTGAAAGCATCCAAAGCTCAAGCCACTGGATCGTGGACTGGTGACATATGCACTGGCACTTGATGATTTTGACTGGTCTCAAACAGGTCTAATTTCTCTAACAGAATGCTTATGTTCTCCACTAACAGGTGTTTTGGGTCTGAGAGTAACTGTGTTGCAGGAGAACCAATGTGAGAGGTGGATCGGTGAGGAGGGGAATCCAAAACCCCTGCCTCAATATGTAGGTGACGTATGAATCCCTGAAGATTGCGCAGTTTTCCCAGAAGATTCCAATTCTCCGGAGTGGATTAAACTGTGACGACTGGAGGTGAAAGGGTCCAGTTGTACCTGTCCCAGATTTCACTTGCCCTTCCATCCATTGCCTGGGGCAGGAGCACGTCAACGTTGGTATCCCCATCTTTCCATCCTGTAATTGTCCCCACATCCCTTGCCCTGAGATGGTGAAATAACTTCCTTTGAAACTGAGAGTCCCATGTTGAAGAGGAGAGAAAACCCTGTTACAAAAAGACACACGTACTGGTAAGCACAGCACAAAGGTGTTCACGAAGATTGGTAATCACCTTGCCTTGCCACATCATCATTGTTGTTAAATGATCCAAATAATCAGGATTCCCCATTGTCAAATCTTGTGTAATAGCATCAGTTGCTGATGCCAGCACTGAAATAGGACGGAGCATACATTCGAGTTCCAATTCCAGCACTGCCAATCTGGAACCCTGCACTTCATAGAATGAAATGAATGAATATCCCCTCACCCACTTCATCTCTTCATCAACTTTAGTAGCATTATGGGCAGTGTCCAAATCTTGATAGGGTAGTCCACATGACAGGATCTCAGCGCTCTGATGTTTGGTTTATGGGACATTCCCACGAAGTCCTCATCATGCATGGAGATAATCTCCTTGACTGCTGCATGTGTCAGTAACATGAGTGTAGGCGAGTCCCAGATAGTGACTTGTCAATATCAGGTCCGATAGAAGGAACAGTGGACATCAAGCGATCAGCAATCCAATCGCACACATGGTTAAAATCAAGGTGATTATATTCAATGTCCTTCTGATAGTCTGGGGCAAAGTCTCTTTCCGCAGAGCATGAGCAAAACCGCAGAGGGGAGCGGCCACAGATGACACCTTAGAAGAAGACGCCTTGCTCCGAGGTGGTGACTTACGGCCACCTGATAAGGACGTAGAAGCAACAGGAGACACAGGCATAGGTACAGGCGCTGACACATGAGATTGGATAGATGCCGCCATGCTGGTGCTACAGACAGAGGCGCCGTAAACAATGGAGGTAGTAACAGAGGCAAAGGCGACAGATGCGGGAGAGGCGCCGAGGTCGCTGGAGGTACAAACGGTAAAGGTGCTGAAGTATCGGTGTGGCTGGATTAAAAAGTCAGGTGAGTACTAAGTGTTGAGACATCAAACTGTTGCTGACCATAGGACACCTGAGGTACTTGAAAACCAGTAGGTGTGGGATACACATGTGGAGCCTGCCCGGGGACCCCGGACGGAACTGGGACACAGGAGCCTGGGGCGCCTGAAATGGCACATAGTGTTGACCCATTGGTTACTGGGGCAAGAACATTGGTAATAAAGTAGGAAGTGACGGAGTGCTGAGTGTTAAACTGCCAAGTGCCAAGGTGCCAAGCACCAGATGGCCATATGTCGTAATACACGGTGACATAATTGGCGACAATGTCATCTGGACAATGGTGACCACCATACCCAGGGAAACAGTTGATGCAGCCACACTGGAAGTAGATGTAGCTGTTGTTGACACCAGCATTGAGGAAACACCATCAGCCTTAGAAGATGACATTTTCTTTCGGACAAACTCTTTGGCGAAAGTCCAGCACAGCTGGCATACCTATGGCCAAAGGTACAATGCGTCATACAATTCAAACACTGGGGATGAGGGTCTTTTCGAGACTTGCCCCATTTACAAAGAGTACAAAGTGCACTGTACATTTAGCTGCAATAAAGCTGAAAGAGAAAAAACAGTGACCGCACATGAAACACTACAGAATACAGTGAACACAACCGTAGTAATTGAGTAGTAATGAATACAACAGTATAATTGAGAACAAAGGCTCAAAATGACAAACTAATAAAGAGACCATAACGTACAGACAATATGAAACATAACACCTGTTATATTATAAGATATAAGTCTGAACAAAATAAACACCATGAGCCAAAATACATGGCAAAGTCATAATGGCAAAGTGATATAGTGATGACAGGACAGTTGAATGAATGAGCAACATCACTGAACAGTTCTGCTGACACCAAACTAAAAATGTGAAATATCTACACTTCTCATTGAAGAACAGTGGCATGAAAAGATAAGCCGAATTATACACAGTTGAGTTTATAAACAACTATATAATCCCAGTAGGATATTCTATCAGCTGGCTACCACACATCTTGTAAGGCGTGCAAAAAACAATAATATGAGGTGGCTGACGTCAGCTTCCGGAGACACATGCGCACACGAGTAGCAACATAGTGATTACAGTCTACGTCTTTTAACATCGTCTGGAAAATCACAGTTTTTGAAGCCCCAAGTAATAAGTGCAGGAAGTAAGTAGTAAGGGATTACTTAAAAACTCATATCCTGATCTAATCATCAAAAGGCACATCTAGGGATGATGTTTGACATATGCACCAAGTTGGATATAGCTAGCATGTATATGGAAGATCTGATCTGGACAAGATGACATCCTAATCATCAGTCATAGCCACAGCCTAAGTCATGTTTCCAAGGAAACCGCCAAAAAATAAACTTCATATCTAGGTCTAATGCCCAAACAGTACATGTAGGGATCATGCTTGATATGTTTACCAAGTTTGATGAAGCTATCATGTATAGCTTGGGATATCTGCAAGGGACAAGATGCCATCCTTATCATCAATCAGAGTCATGACCTAGGTCATGTGTCCATAACAACAGCGAAAAATAGAATTCATATCTGGGTTTAACCCCCAAAAGGCACATCTAGGAACCACGCTTTACATGGGTACCAAGTTTGGTTGAGGAATCAAGAATCAAGTTTGGGAGATATGCTTTGGACAAAGTCAGACGGACAGACGGAACATGTTTCAATATTCCCGGCAACTTTGTTGTTGTGGTCCATGAAAAGTAATGAAAGTGAAGGTTGTAGTTTGACATGATGTTATATGTCAACAAAATCATGACCAAATCAGTATCATGCTTTGTAGTTGTTAAAATACACAAATATATATACTTTGACCATGACATGAATGTCATGGTTTATGAAATACATGAAAACTTTAACAAAAAGAAGGTCTTGAAAGGATATGAAGAAAAAAGAATGAACTGTTCTTCACAGAACATAGAACGAAGTCATATTCGCTAATATCAACTTGGCCTTCCCTAGGTAAAGCTTGATGTTGAATATGAAGATAATACAGGGAATGGTACTTCACGGAGATATCTTGCTGACAGGTCAAGGTCACCAATCCTGACTTTCTTACTCATACTGTGATAAACCTAGGTACCACATATGAAAAGAATCTAGTCAGTGGTTCTTAAGATATTTT